>NW_027189141.1:1612691-1707691 GCF_040958095.1 Procambarus clarkii
ACGAGAAACAAATAGTTGGTTGATAATGAAGTATTTATGGTTAATTTCTAACCAATTATATGTTTGCATCATTTTTATCGTATATATAAAAAATTAATAACAATAAACTGAAAATTCACAAAAACGTGGAAAAACGGCAAAATATTGCCTAATTCGATGATATTTTGTTTAAATCACATAAGGGAAATGGGGGATGATAAACGTCAAAATATTGCTAAATTCGATGATTTTTTATACAAACCAAATGCAAGAAAACTAGCTAAAAAATGCAATATAATGCGAAATTCTGAGATTTGAAGGCTAAATCACATATCGTGAGAAAATATGAAGTAGTGTCGAAATATTGGTATAAACGAATATATTTACGTAAAATCACACTACATGAAAAACGTGAAAAAAGTCACTATATTACCAAATTTGATGATTTTAACTACAAATTATAAGGCGAGGTTTCGTATTAATTAGATCCCAGAAAAGAAATATTAAAATGTTGTTTCCAATACGAATGATATAAATCGATGTGTTTTCATTAGAATTAACTAAAATGTTCCTGATTTTCCGTTTATATTACCAATGGAAGATGTACACGTAAAACCGCTCTAATCCGGCTGAAACGTCGATATATGCAATAAAAACAGAACTTCTCCCCTTTTAATATCTTACACAGTATTTTAACGAGAAGCAAGTAATTGGTTGCCAATGAAGTATTTAAGGTTATTTTCTAACCAATTACGTGTTTGCATCATTTTTATCGTATATATAATAAATTAATAACAATGAACTGAAAATTCACAAAAACGTAGAAAAACGGCAAAATATTGCCTAATTCGATGATATTTTGTTTAAATCACATAAAGGAAAAGGGGGATGATAAACGTCAAAATATTGCTAAATTCGATGATTTTTTATACAAAACAAAATGCAAGAAAACTTGATAAAAAATGCAATATTATGCGAAATTCTGAGATTTGAAGGCCAAATCACATATCGTGAGAAAACATGAAGTAATATCGAAATATAGGTATAATCGAATATATTTACGTAAAATCACACTACATGAAAAAAGTGAAAAAATTTCACTATATTACCAAATTTGAGGATTTTAACTTCAAATTATATGGCGAAGTTTCGTATTACTTAGATCCAAGAAAAGACATTAAAATGTTGTTTCCAATACAAATGATAAAAATCAATGTGTTTTCATTAGAATTAACTAAAATATTCCTGATTTTCCGTTTATATTCCCAATGGAAGATGTACAGGTAAAACCGCTCTAATCATTCTGAAACGTCGATATATGCTATAAAAACAGAACTTCTCCCCTTTTAAATATCTTACACAGTATCATAACGAGAAACAAATAGTTGGTTGATAATGAAGTATTTCTGGTTAATTTCTAACCAATTATATGTTTGCATCATTTTTATCGTATATATAATGAATTAATAACAATAAACTGAAAATTCACAAAAACGTGGAAAAACGGCAAAATATTGCCTAATTCGATGATATTTTGTTTAAATCATATAAGGGAAATGGGGGATGATAAACGTCAAAATATTGCCAAATTCGATGATTTTTTATACAAACCAAATGCAAGAAAACTAGCTAAAAAATGCAATATAATGCGAAATTCCGAGATTTGAAGGCTAAATCACATATCGTGAGAAAACATGAAGTAGTGTCGAAATATTGGTATAAACGAATATATTTACGTAAAATCACACTACATGAAAAAGTGAAAAAAGTCACTATATTACCAAATTTGAGGATTTTAACTTCAAATTATAAGGCGAGGTTTCGTATTACTTAGATCCCAGAAAAGACATATTAAAATGTTGTTTCCAATACAAATGATATAAATCGATGTGTTTTCATTAGAATTAACTAAAATGTTCCTGATTTTCCGTTTATATTACCAATGGAAGATGTACACGTAAAACCGCTCTAATCCGGCTGAAACGTCGATATATGCAATAAAAACAGAACTTCTTTTTCAATATCTTACACAGTATTTTAACGAGAAACAAACAGTTGATTGAAAATGAAGTATTTAAGGATATTTTCTATCCAATTATGTGTTTGCATCATTTTTATCGTATATATAATAAATTAATAACAATAAACTGAAACTTCACAAAAACGTGGAAAAACGGCAAAATATTGCCTAATTCGATGATATTTTGTTTAAATCACATTAGGGAAATGGGGGATGATAAACGTCAAAATATTGCTAAATTCGATGATTTTTTATACAAACCAAATGCAAAAAACTAGATAAAAAATGCAATAAAATGCGAAATTCTGAGATTTGATGGCTAAATCACATATCGTGAGAAAATATGAAGTAGTGTCGAAATATTGGTATAAACGAATATATTTACGTAAAATCACACTATATGAAAAACGTGAAAAAAGTCACTATATTACCAAATTTGAGGATTTTAACTACAAATTATATGGCGAGGTTTCGTATTACTTAGATCCCAGAAAAGACATATTAAAATGTTGTTTCCAATACAAATGATATAAATCGATGTGTTTTCATTAGAATTAACTAAAATGTTCCTGATTTTCCGTTTATACTACCAATGGAAGATGTACACGTAAAACCGCTCTAATCCGGCTGAAACGTCGATATATGCAATAAAAACAGAACTTCTAACCTTTTAATATCTTACACAGTATTTTAACGAGAAGCAAGTAATTGGTTGCCAATGAAGTATTTAAGGTTATTTTCTAACCAATTATGTGTTTGCATCATTTTTATCGTATATATAATAAATTAATAACAATAAATTGAAAATTCACAAAAACGTGGAAAAACGGCAAAATATTGCCTAATTCGATGATATTTTGTTTAAATCACATAAAGAAAAAGGGGGATGGTAAACGTCAAAATATTGGCAAATTCGATGATTTTTAGTACAAACAAAATGCAAGAAAACTTGATAAAAAATGCAATATTATGCGAAATTCTGAGATTTGAAGGCCAAATCACATATCGTGAGAAAACATGAAGTAATATCGAAATATTGGTATAATCGAATATATTTACGTAAAATCACACTACATGAAAAACGTAAAAAAAGTCACTATATTACCAAATTTGAGGATTTTAACTTCAAATTATATGGCGAGGTTTCGTATTACTTAGATCCCAGAAAAGACATATTAAAATGTGTTTCCAATACAAATGATAAAAATCAATGTGTTTTCATTAGAAATAACTAAAATGTTCCTGATTTTCCGTTTATATTACCAATCGAAGATGTACACGTAAAACCGCTCTAATTCGGCTGAAACGTCGATATATGCAATAAAAACAGAACTTCTCCCCTTTTAAATATCTTACACAGTATCATAACGAGAAACAAATAGTTGGTTGATAATGAAGTATTTATGGTTAATTTCTAACCAATTATATGTTTGCATCATTTTTATCGTATATAAAAAATTAATAACAATAAACTGAAAATTCACAAAAACGTGGAAAAACGGCAAAATATTGCCTAATTCGATGATATTTTGTTTAAATCACATAAGGGAAATGGGGGATGATAAACGTCAAAATATTGCTAAATTCGATGATTTTTTATACAAACCAAATGCAAGAAAACTAGCTAAAAAATGCAATATAATGCGAAATTCTGAGATTTGAAGGCTAAATCACATATCGTGAGAAAATATGAAGTAGTGTCGAAATATTGGTATAAACGAATATATTTACGTAAAATCACACTACATGAAAAACGTGAAAAAAGTCACTATATTACCAAATTTGATGATTTTAACTACAAATTATAAGGCGAGGTTTCGTATTAATTAGATCCCAGAAAAGAAATATTAAAATGTTGTTTCCAATACGAATGATATAAATCGATGTGTTTTCATTAGAATTAACTAAAATGTTCCTGATTTTCCGTTTATATTACCAATGGAAGATGTACACGTAAAACCGCTCTAATCCGGCTGAAACGTCGATATATGCAATAAAAACAGAACTTCTCCCCTTTTAATATCTTACACAGTATTTTAACGAGAAGCAAGTAATTGGTTGCCAATGAAGTATTTAAGGTTATTTTCTAACCAATTACGTGTTTGCATCATTTTTATCGTATATATAATAAATTAATAACAATGAACTGAAAATTCACAAAAACGTAGAAAAACGGCAAAATATTGCCTAATTCGATGATATTTTGTTTAAATCACATAAAGGAAAAGGGGGATGATAAACGTCAAAATATTGCTAAATTCGATGATTTTTTATACAAAACAAAATGCAAGAAAACTTGATAAAAAATGCAATATTATGCGAAATTCTGAGATTTGAAGGCCAAATCACATATCGTGAGAAAACATGAAGTAATATCGAAATATAGGTATAATCGAATATATTTACGTAAAATCACACTACATGAAAAAAGTGAAAAAATTTCACTATATTACCAAATTTGAGGATTTTAACTTCAAATTATATGGCGAAGTTTCGTATTACTTAGATCCAAGAAAAGACATTAAAATGTTGTTTCCAATACAAATGATAAAAATCAATGTGTTTTCATTAGAATTAACTAAAATATTCCTGATTTTCCGTTTATATTCCCAATGGAAGATGTACAGGTAAAACCGCTCTAATCATTCTGAAACGTCGATATATGCTATAAAAACAGAACTTCTCCCCTTTTAAATATCTTACACAGTATCATAACGAGAAACAAATAGTTGGTTGATAATGAAGTATTTCTGGTTAATTTCTAACCAATTATATGTTTGCATCATTTTTATCGTATATATAATGAATTAATAACAATAAACTGAAAATTCACAAAAACGTGGAAAAACGGCAAAATATTGCCTAATTCGATGATATTTTGTTTAAATCATATAAGGGAAATGGGGGATGATAAACGTCAAAATATTGCCAAATTCGATGATTTTTTATACAAACCAAATGCAAGAAAACTAGCTAAAAAATGCAATATAATGCGAAATTCCGAGATTTGAAGGCTAAATCACATATCGTGAGAAAACATGAAGTAGTGTCGAAATATTGGTATAAACGAATATATTTACGTAAAATCACACTACATGAAAAAGTGAAAAAAGTCACTATATTACCAAATTTGAGGATTTTAACTTCAAATTATAAGGCGAGGTTTCGTATTACTTAGATCCCAGAAAAGACATATTAAAATGTTGTTTCCAATACAAATGATATAAATCGATGTGTTTTCATTAGAATTAACTAAAATGTTCCTGATTTTCCGTTTATATTACCAATGGAAGATGTACACGTAAAACCGCTCTAATCCGGCTGAAACGTCGATATATGCAATAAAAACAGAACTTCTTTTCAATATCTTACACAGTATTTTAACGAGAAACAAACAGTTGATTGAAAATGAAGTATTTAAGGATATTTTCTATCCAATTATGTGTTTGCATCATTTTTATCGTATATATAATAAATTAATAACAATAAACTGAAACTTCACAAAAACGTGGAAAAACGGCAAAATATTGCCTAATTCGATGATATTTTGTTTAAATCACATTAGGGAAATGGGGGATGATAAACGTCAAAATATTGCTAAATTCGATGATTTTTTATACAAACCAAATGCAAAAAAACTAGATAAAAAATGCAATAAAATGCGAAATTCTGAGATTTGATGGCTAAATCACATATCGTGAGAAAATATGAAGTAGTGTCGAAATATTGGTATAAACGAATATATTTACGTAAAATCACACTATATAAACGTGAAAAAAGTCACTATATTACCAAATTTGAGGATTTTAACTACAAATTATATGGCGAGGTTTCGTATTACTTAGATCCCAGAAAAGACATATTAAAATGTTGTTTCCAATACAAATGATATAAATCGATGTGTTTTCATTAGAATTAACTAAAATGTTCCTGATTTTCCGTTTATACTACCAATGGAAGATGTACACGTAAAACCGCTCTAATCCGGCTGAAACGTCGATATATGCAATAAAAACAGAACTTCTAACCTTTTAATATCTTACACAGTATTTTAACGAGAAGCAAGTAATTGGTTGCCAATGAAGTATTTAAGGTTATTTTCTAACCAATTATGTGTTTGCATCATTTTTATCGTATATATAATAAATTAATAACAATAAATTGAAAATTCACAAAAACGTGGAAAAACGGCAAAATATTGCCTAATTCGATGATATTTTGTTTAAATCATATAAGGGAAATGGGGGATGATAAACGTCAAAATATTGCCAAATTCGATGATTTTTTATACAAACCAAATGCAAGAAAACTAGCTAAAAAATGCAATATAATGCGAAATTCGAGATTTGAAGGCTAAATCACATATCGTGAGAAAACATGAAGTAGTGTCGAAATATTGGTATAAACGAATATATTTACGTAAAATCACACTACATGAAAAAGTGAAAAAAGTCACTATATTACCAAATTTGAGGATTTTAACTTCAAATTATAAGGCGAGGTTTCGTATTACTTAGATCCCAGAAAAGACATATTAAAATGTTGTTTCCAATACAAATGATATAAATCGATGTGTTTTCATTAGAATTAACTAAAATGTTCCTGATTTTCCGTTTATATTACCAATGGAAGATGTACACGTAAAACCGCTCTAATCCGGCTGAAACGTCGATATATGCAATAAAAACAGAACTTCTTTTCAATATCTTACACAGTATTTTAACGAGAAACAAACAGTTGATTGAAAATGAAGTATTTAAGGATATTTTCTATCCAATTATGTGTTTGCATCATTTTTATCGTATATATAATAAATTAATAACAATAAACTGAAACTTCACAAAAACGTGGAAAAACGGCAAAATATTGCCTAATTCGATGATATTTTGTTTAAATCACATTAGGGAAATGGGGGATGATAAACGCCAAAATATTGCTAAATTCGATGATTTTTTATACAAACCAAATGCAAAAAAACTAGATAAAAAATGCAATAAAATGCGAAATTCTGAGATTTGATGGCTAAATCACATATCGTGAGAAAATATGAAGTAGTGTCGAAATATTGGTATAAACGAATATATTTACGTAAAATCACACTATATGAAAAACGTGAAAAAAGTCACTATATTACCAAATTTGAGGATTTTAACTACAAATTATATGGCGAGGTTTCGTATTACTTAGATCCCAGAAAAGACATATTAAAATGTTGTTTCCAATACAAATGATATAAATCGATGTGTTTTCATTAGAATTAACTAAAATGTTCCTGATTTTCCGTTTATACTACCAATGGAAGATGTACACGTAAAACCGCTCTAATCCGGCTGAAACGTCGATATATGCAATAAAAACAGAACTTCTAACCTTTTAATATCTTACACAGTATTTTAACGAGAAGCAAGTAATTGGTTGCCAATGAAGTATTTAAGGTTATTTTCTAACCAATTATGTGTTTGCATCATTTTTATCGTATATATAATAAATTAATAACAATAAATTGAAAATTCACAAAAACGTGGAAAAACGGCAAAATATTGCCTAATTCGATGATATTTTGTTTAAATCACATAAAGAAAAAGGGGGATGATAAACGTCAAAATATTGGCAAATTCGATGATTTTTAGTACAAACAAAATGCAAGAAAACTTGATAAAAAATGCAATATTATGCGAAATTCTGAGATTTGAAGGCCAAATCACATATCGTGAGAAAACATGAAGTAATATCGAAATATTGGTATAATCGAATATATTTACGTAAAATCACACTACATGAAAAACGTAAAAAAAGTCACTATATTACCAAATTTGAGGATTTTAACTTCAAATTATATGGCGAGGTTTCGTATTACTTAGATCCCAGAAAAGACATATTAAAATGTGGTTTCCAATACAAATGATAAAAATCAATGTGTTTTCATTAGAAATAACTAAAATGTTCCTGATTTTCCGTTTATATTACCAATCGAAGATGTACACGTAAAACCGCTCTAATTCGGCTGAAACGTCGATATATGCAATAAAAACAGAACTTCTCCCCTTTTAAATATCTTACACAGTATCATAACGAGAAACAAATAGTTGGTTGATAATGAAGTATTTATGGTTAATTTCTAACCAATTATATGTTTGCATCATTTTTATCGTATATATAATGAATTAATAACAATAAACTGAAAATTCACAAAAACGTGGAAAAACGGCAAAATATTGCCTAATTCGATGATATTTTGTTTAAATCACATAAGGGAAATGGGGGCTGATAAACGTCAAAATATTGCTAAATTCGATGATTTTTTATACAAACCAAATGCAAGAAAACTAGCTAAAAAATGCAATATAATGCGAAATTCTGAGATTTGAAGGCTAAATCACATATCGTGAGAAAATATGAAGTAGTGTCGAAATATTGGTATAAACGAATATATTTACGTAAAATCACACTATATGAAAAACGTGAAAAAAGTCACTATATTACCAAATTTGAGGATTTTAACTACAAATTATATGGCGAGGTTTCGTATTACTTAGATCCCAGAAAAGACATATTAAAATGTTGTTTCCAATACAAATGATATAAATCGATGTGTTTTCATTAGAATTAACTAAAATGTTCCTGATTTTCCGTTTATACTACCAATGGAAGATGTACACGTAAAACCGCTCTAATCCGGCTGAAACGTCGATATATGCAATAAAAACAGAACTTCTAACCTTTTAATATCTTACACAGTATTTTAACGAGAAGCAAGTAATTGGTTGCCAATGAAGTATTTAAGGTTATTTTCTAACCAATTATGTGTTTGCATCATTTTTATCGTATATATAATAAATTAATAACAATAAATTGAAACTTCACAAAAACGTGGAAAAACGGCAAAATATTGCCTAATTCGATGATATTTTGTTTAAGTCACATAAAGAAAAAGGGGGATGGTAAACGTCAAAATATTGGCAAATTCGATGATTTTTAGTACAAAACAAAATGCAAGAAAACTTGATAAAAAATGCAATATTATGCGAAATTCTGAGATTTGAAGGCCAAATCACATATCGTGAGAAAACATGAAGTAATATCGAAATATTGGTATAATCGAATATATTTACGTAAAATCACACTACATGAAAAACGTAAAAAAAGTCACTATATTACCAAATTTGAGGATTTTAACTTCAAATTATATGGCGAGGTTTCGTATTACTTAGATCCCAGAAAAGACATATTAAAATGTGGTTTCCAATACAAATGATAAAAATCAATGTGTTTTCATTAGAAATAACTAAAATGTTCCTGATTTTCCGTTTATATTACCAATCGAAGATGTACACGTAAAACCGCTCTAATTCGGCTGAAACGTCGATATATGCAATAAAAACAGAACTTCTCCCCTTTTAAATATCTTACACAGTATCATAACGAGAAACAAATAGTTGGTTGATAATGAAGTATTTATGGTTAATTTCTAACCAATTATATGTTTGCATCATTTTTATCGTATATATAATGAATTAATAACAATAAACTGAAAATTCACAAAAACGTGGAAAAACGGCAAAATATTGCCTAATTCGATGATATTTTGTTTAAATCACATAAGGGAATTGGGGGCTGATAAACGTCAAAATATTGCTAAATTCGATGATTTTTTATACAAACCAAATGCAAGAAAACTAGCTAAAAAATGCAATATAATGCGAAATTCTGAGATTTGAAGGCTAAATCACATATCGTGAGAAAATATGAAGTAGTGTCGAAATATTGGTATAAACGAATATATTTACGTAAAATCACACTACATGAAAAACGTGAAAAAAGTCACTATATTACCAAATTTGATGATTTTAACTACAAATTATAAGGCGAGGTTTCGTATTAATTAGATCCCAGAAAAGAAATATTAAAATGTTGTTTCCAATACGAATGATATAAATCGATGTGTTTTCATTAGAATTAACTAAAATGTTCCTGATTTTCCGTTTATATTACCAATGGAAGATGTACACGTAAAACCGCTCTAATCCGGCTGAAACGTCGATATATGCAATAAAAACAGAACTTCTCCCCTTTTAATATCTTACACAGTATTTTAACGAGAAGCAAGTAATTGGTTGCCAATGAAGTATTTAAGGTTATTTTCTAACCAATTACGTGTTTGCATCATTTTTATCGTATATATAATAAATTAATAACAATGAACTGAAAATTCACAAAAACGTAGAAAAACGGCAAAATATTGCCTAATTCGATGATATTTTGTTTAAATCACATAAAGGAAAAGGGGGATGATAAACGTCAAAATATTGCTAAATTCGATGATTTTTAGTACAAAACAAAATGCAAGAAAACTTGATAAAAAATGCAATATTATACGAAATTCTGAGATTTGAAGGCCAAATCACATATCGTGAGAAAACATGAAGTAATATCGAAATATTGGTATAATCGAATATATTTACGTAAAATCACACTACATGAAAAAACGTGAAAAAAATTCACTATATTACCAAATTTGAGGATTTTAACTTCAAATTATATGGCGAGGTTTCGTATTACTTAGATCCCAGAAAAGACATATTAAAATGTTGTTTCCAATACAAATGATAAAAATCAATGTGTTTTCATTAGAATTAACTAAAATATTCCTGATTTTCCGTTTATATTACCAATGGAAGATGTACACGTAAAACCGCTCTAAACCGGCTAATACGTCGATATATGCTATAAAAACAGAACTTCTCCCCTTTTTAATATCTTACACAGTATCATAACGAGAAACAAATAGTTGGTTGATAATGAAGTATTTCTGGTTAATTTCTAACCAATTATATGTTTGCATCATTTTTATCGTATATATAATGAATTAATAACAATAAACTGAAAATTCACAAAAACGTGGAAAAAACGGCAAAATATTGCCTAATTCGATGATATTTTGTTTAAATCACATAAGGGAAATGGGGGATGATAAACGTCAAAATATTGCTAAATTCGATGATTTTTTATACAAACCAAATGCAAGAAAACTAGCTAAAAAATACAATATAATGCGAAATTCTGAGATTTGAAGGCTAAATCACATATCGGGAGAAAACATGAGTAGTGTCGAAATATTGGTATAAACGAATATATTTACGTAAAAATCACACTACATGAAAAACGTGAAAAAAGTCACTATATTACCAAATTTGAGGATTTTAACTACAAATTATATGGCGAGGTTTCGTATTACTTAGATCCCAGAAAAGACATATTAAAATGTTGTTTCCAATACAAATGATATAAATCGATGTGTTTTCATTAGAATTAACTAAAATGTTCCTGATTTTCCGTATATATTACCAATGGAAGATGTACACGTAAAACCGCTCTAATCCGGCGGAAACGTCGATATACGCAATAAAAACAGAACTTCTCCCCTTTTAATATCTTACATAGTATTTTAACGAGAAGCAGGTAATTGCTTGCCAATGAAGTATTTAAGGTTATTTTCTAACCCAATTATGTGTTTGCATCATTTTATCGTATATATAATAAATTAATAACAATAAACTGAAAATTCACAAAACGTGCAAAAAACGGCAAAATATTGCCTAATTCGATGATATTTTGTTTAAATCACATAAAGAAAAAGGGGATGATAAACGTCAAAAATATTGCTAAATTCGATGATTTTTAGTACAAAACAAAATGCAAGAATACTTGCTAAAAAATGCAATATTATGCGAAATTCTGAGATTTGAAGGCCAAATCACATATCGTGAGAAAACATGAAGTAATATCGAAAAATTGGTATAATCGAATATGTTTACGTAAAATCACACTACATGAAAAACGTGAAATAAGTCACTATATTACCAAATTTGAGGATTTTAACTTCAAATTATATGGCGAGGTTTCGTACTACTTAGATCCCAGAAAAGACATATTAAAATGTTGTTTCCAATACAAATGATAAAAATCAATGTGTTTTCATTAGAATTAACTAAAATGTTCCTGATTTTCCGTTTATATTACCAATGGAAGTAAAATAGTTTTTTACGATTACGAAGTTTATACACGTAAAACCGCTCTAATCGTTCTGGAAACGTCTTATATGCTATAAAAAACAGAACTTCTCCCCTTTTAAATATCTTACACAGTATCATAAACGAGAAACAAATAGTTGGTTGATAATGAAGTATTTCTGGTAAATTTCTAACCAATTATATATTTGCATCATTTTTATCGTATATATAATGAATTAATAACAATAAATTGAAAATTCACAAAAACGTGGAAAAACGGCAAAATATTGCCTAATTCGATGATATTTTGTTTAAATCACATTAGGGAAATGGGGGATGATAAACGTCAAAATATTGCTAAATTCGATGATTTTTTATACAAAACAAAATGCAAGAAAACTTGATAAAAAATGCAATATTATGCGAAATTCTGAGATTTGAAGGCCAAATCACATATCGTGAGAAACATGAAGTAATATCGAAATATAGGTATAATCGAATATATTTACGTAAAATCACACTACATGAAAAAAGTGAAAAATTTCACTATATTACCAAATTGAGGATTTTAACTTCAAATTATATGGCGAAGTTTCGTATTACTTAGATCCAAGAAAAGACATTAAAATGTTGTTTCCAATACAAATGATAAAAATCAATGTGTTTTCATTAGAATTAACTAAAATATTCCTGATTTTCCGTTTATATTCCCAATGGAAGATGTACAGGTAAAACCGCTCTAATCATTCTGAAACGTCGATATATGCTATAAAAACAGAACTTCTCCCCTTTTAAATATCTTACACAGTATCATAACGAGAAACAAATAGTTGGTTGATAATGAAGTATTTCTGGTTAATTTCTAACCAATTATATGTTTGCATCATTTTTATCGTATATATAATGAATTAATAACAATAAACTGAAAATTCACAAAAACGTGGAAAACGGCAAATATTGCCTAATTCGATGATATTTTGTTTAAATCATATAAGGGAAATGGGGGATGATAAACGTCAAATATTGCCAAATTCGATGATTTTTTATACAAACCAAATGCAAGAAAACTAGCTAAAAAATGCAATATAATGCGAAATTCCGAGATTTGAAGGCTAAATCACATATCGTGAGAAAACATGAAGTAGTGGTTCGAAATATTGGTATAAACGAATATATTTACGTAAAATCACACTACATGAAAAAGTGAAAAAAGTCACTATATTACCAAATTTGAGGATTTTAACTTCAAATTATAAGGCGAGGTTTCGTATTACTTAGATCCCAGAAAAGACATATTAAAATGTTGTTTCCAATACAAATGATATAAATCGATGTGTTTTCATTAGAATTAACTAAATGTTCCTGATTTTCCGTTTATATTACCAATGGAAGATGTACACGTAAAACCGCTCTAATCCGGCTGAAACGTCGATATATGCAATAAAAACAGAACTTAATCCCTTTTAATATCTTACACAGTATTTTAACGAGAAACAAGTAATTGGTTGCAAATGAAGTATTTAAGGTTATTTTGTAACCAATTATGTGTTTGCATCATTTTTTATCGTATATATAATGAATTAATAACAATAAACTGAAAATTGACAAAAATGTGGAAAAAAGGCAAAATATTGCCTAATTCGATGATATTTTGTTTAAATCACATAAAGGAAAAGGGGATGATAAACGTCAAAATATTGCTAAATTCGATGATTTTTTAGTACAAAACAAATGCAAGAAAACTTGCTAAAAATGCAATATTATGCGAAAATTCTGAGATTTGAAGGCCAAATCACATATCGTGAGAAAACATGAAGTAATATCGAAATATAGAACTTCTCCCTTTTAAGTATCTTACACAGTATCATAACGAGAAACAAATAGTTGGTTGATAATGTTTAATTTCTAACCAATTATATGATTGCATCATTTTTATCGTATATATAATGAATTAATAACAATAAACTGAAAATTCACAAAAATGTGGAAAAAACGGCAAAATATTGCCTAATTCGATGATATTTTGTTTAAATCACATAAAGAAAAAGGGGGATGATAAACGTTTTGGTTTTTATAAAAACCAAATGCAAGAAAACTAGCTAAAAAATGCAATATAATGCGAAATTCTGGGGATTTGAAGGCCAAATCACATATCGTGAGAAAACATGAAGTAATATCGAAATATTGGTATAATCGAATATATTTACGTAAAATCATACTACATGAAAAACGTGAAATAAGTCACTATATTATGAAATTTGAGGATTTTAACTACAAATTATACGGCGAGGTTTCGTATTACTTAGGTCCAAGAAAGACATTTTAAATGTTGTTTCCAATACAAATGATATAATTCGATGTGTTTTCATTAGAATTAACTAAAATGTTCCTGATTTTCAGTTTATATTACCAATGGAAGATGTACACGTAAAACCGCTCTAATCCGGCTGAAACGTCGATATATGCAATAAAAACAGAACTTCTCCTCTTTCAATATCTTACACAGTATTTTAACGAGAAACAAACAGTTGATTGAAAATGAAGTATTTAAGGATATTTTCTATCCAATTATGTGTTTGCATCATTTTTATCGTATATATAATAAATTAATAACAATAAACTGAAAATTCACAAAAAACGTGGAAAAACGGCAAAATATTGCCTAATTCGATGATATTTTGTTTAAATCACATTAGGGAAATGGGGGATGATAAACGTCAAAATATTGCTAAATTCGATGATTTTTTATACAAACCAAATGCAAAAAAACTAGATAAAAAAATGCAATATAATGCGAAATTCTGAGATTTGAAGGCTAAATCACATATCGTGAGAAAACATGAAGTAGTGTCGAAATATTGGTATAAACGAATATATTTACGTAAAATCACACTACATGAAAAACGTGAAAAAAGTCACTATATTACAAAATTTGAGGATTTTAACTACAAATTATATGGCGAGGTTTCGTATTACTTAGATCCCAGAAATGACATATTAAAATGTTGTTTCCAATACAAATGATATAAATCGATGTGTTTTCATTAGAATTAACTAAAATGTTCCTGATTTTCCGTTATACTACCAATGAAGATGTACACGTAAAACCGCTCTAATCCGGCTGAAACGTCGATATATGCAATAAAAACAGAACTTCTAACCTTTTAATATCTTACACAGTATTTTAACGAGAAGCAAGTAATTGGTTGCCAATGAAGTATTTAAGGTTATTTTCTAACCAATTATGTGTTTGCATCATTTTTATCGTATACATAATAAATTAATAACAATAAATTGAAAATTCACAAAAACGTGGAAAAACGGCAAAATATTGCCTAATTCGATGATATTTTGTTTAAATCACATAAAGGAAAAGGGGGATGATAAACGTCAAAATATTGGTAAATTCGATGATTTTTAGTACAAAACAAAATGCAAGAAAACTTGATAAAAAATGCAATATTATGCGAAATTCTGAGATTTCAAGGCCAAATCACATATCGTGAGAAAACATGAAGTAATATCGAAATATTGGTATAATCGAATATATTTACGTAAAATCACACTACATGAAAAACGTGAAAAAAATTCACTATATTACCAAATTTGAGGATTTTAACTTCAAATTATATGGCGAGGTTTCGTATTACTTACATCCCAGAAAGCATATTAAAATGTTGTTTCCAATACAAATGATAATAATCAATGTGTTTTCATTAGAATTAACTAAAATATTCCTGATTTTCCGTTTATATTACCAATGGAAGATGTACACGTAAACCGCTCTAAACCGGCTAATACGTCGATATATGCTATAAAAACAGAACTTCTCCCCTTTTTAATATCTTACACAGTATCATAACGAGAAACAAATAGTTGGTTGATAATGAAGTATTTCTGGTTAATTTCTAACCAATTATATGTTTGCATCATTTTTATCGTATATATAATGAATTAATAAACAATAAACTGAAAATTCACAAAAACGTGGAAAAACGGCAAAATATTGCCTAATTCGATGATATTTTGTTTAAATCACATAAGGGAAATGGGGGATGATAAAAGTCAAAATATTGCTAAATTCGATGATTTTTTATACAAACCAAATGCAAGAAAACTAGCTAAAAAAATACAATATAATGCGAAATTCTAAGATTTGAAGGCTAAATCACATATCGGGAGAAAACATGAAGTAGTGTCGAAATATTGGTATAAACGAATATATTTACGTAAATCTACACTACATGAAAAAACGTGAAAAAAGTCACTATATTACCAAATTTGAGGATTTTAACTACAAATTATATGGCGAGGTTTCGTATTACTTAGATCCCAGAAAAGACATATTAAAATGTTGTTTCCAATACAAATGATATAAATCGATGTCTTTTCATTAGAATTAACTAAAATGTTCTGATTTTCCGTATATATTACCAATGGAAGATGTACACGTAAAACCGCTCTAATCCGGCGGAAACGTCGATATACGCAATAAAAACAGAACTTCTCCCCTTTTAATATCTTACACAGTATTTTAACGAGAAGCAGGTAATTGCTTGCCAATGAAGTATTTAAGGTTATTTTCTAACCCAATTATGTGTTTGCATCATTTTTTATCGTATATATAATAAATTAATAACAATAAACTGAAAATTCACAAAAACGTGGAAAAACGGCAAAATATTGCCTAATTCGATGATATTTTGTTTAAATCACATAAAGAAAAAGGGGGATGATAAACGTCAAAATATTGGTAAATTCGATGATTTTTAGTACAAAACAAAATGCAAGAAAACTTGATAAAAAATGCAATATTATGCGAAATTCTGAGATTTGAAGGCCAAATCACATATCGTGAGAAAACATGAAGTAATATCGAAATATTGGTATAATCGAATATATTTACGTAAAATCACACTACATGAAAAAACGTGAAAAAAATTCACTATATTACCAAATTTGAGGATTTTAACTTCAAATTATATGGCGAGGTTTCGTATTACTTACATCCCAGAAAAGACATATTAAAATGTTGTTTCCAATACAAATGATAAAAATCAATGTGTTTTCATTAGAATTAACTAAAATATTCCTGATTTTCCGTTTATATTACCAATGGAAGATGTACACGTAAAAACCGCTCTAAACCGGCTAATACGTCGATATATGCTATAAAAAGAGAACATCTCCCCTTTTTAATATCTTACACAGTATCATAACGAGAAACAAATAGTTGGTTGATAATGAAGTATTTCTGGTTAATTTCTAACCAATTATATGTTTGCATCATTTTATCGTATATATAATGAATTAATAACAATAAACTGAAAATTCACAAAAACGTGGAAAAACGGCAAAATATTGCCTAATTCGATGATATTTTGTTTTAAATCACATAAGGGAAATGGGGGATGATAAACGTCAAAATATTGCTAAATTCGATGATTTTTTATACAAACCAAATGCAAGAAAACTAGCTAAAAATACAATATAATGCGAAATTCTAAGATTTGAAGGCTAAATCACATATCGGGAGAAAACATGAAGTAGTGTCGAAATATTGGTATAAACGAATATATTTACGTAAAATCTACACTACATGAAAAACGTGAAAAAAGTCACTATATTACCAAATTTGAGGATTTTAACTACAAATTATATGGCGAGGTTTCGTATTACTTAGATCCCAGAAAAGACATATTAAAATGTTGTTTCCAATACAAATGATATAAATCGATGTCTTTTCATTAGAATTAACTAAAATGTTCCTGATTTTCCGTATATATTACCAATGGAAGATGTACACGTAAAACCGCTCTAATCCGGCGGAAACGTCGATATACGCAATAAAAACAGAACTTCTCCCCTTTTAATATCTTACACAGTATTTTAACGAGAAGCAGGTAATTGCTTGCCAATGAAGTATTTAAGGTTATTTTCTAACCCAATTATGTGTTTGCATCATTTTTATCGTATATATAATAAATTAATAACAATAAACTGAAAATTCACAAAAACGTGGAAAAACGGCAAAATATTGCCTAATTCGATGACATTTTGTTTAAATCACATAAAGAAAAAGGGGATGATAAACGTCAAAATATTGCTAAATTCGATGATTTTTAGTACAAAACAAATGCAAGAATACTTGCTAAAAAATGCAATATTATGCGAAATTCTGAGATTTGAAGGCCAAATCACATATCGTGAGAAAACATGAAGTAATATCGAAAAATTGGTATAATCGAATATGTTTACGTAAAATCACACTACATGAAAAACGTGAAATAAGTCACTATATTACCAAATTTGAGGATTTTAACTTCAAATTATATGGCGAGGTTTCGTACTACTTAGATCCCAGAAAAGACATATTAAAATGTTGTTTCCAATACAAATGATAAAAATCAATGTGTTTTCATTAGAATTAACTAAAATATTCCTGATTTTCCGTTTATATTACCAATGGAAGATGTACACGTAAAACCGCTCTAAACCGGTTAATACGTCGATATATGCTATAAAAACAGAACTTCTCCCCTTTTTAATATCTTACACAGTATCATAACGAGAAACAAATAGTTCGTTGATAATGAAGTATTTCTGGTTAATTTCTAACCAATTATATGTTTGCATCATTTTTATCGTATATATAATGAATTAATAACAATAAACTGAAAATTCACAAAAACGTGGAAAAACGGCAAAATATTGCCTAATTCGATGATATTTTGTTTAAATCACATAAGGGAAATGGGGGATGATAAACGTCAAAATATTGCTAAATTCGATGATTTTTTATACAAACCAAATGCAAGAAAACTAGCTAAAAAATACAATATAATGCGAAATTCTGAGATTTGAAGGCTAAATCACATATCGGGAGAAAACATGAAGTAGTGTCGAAATATTGGTATAAACGAATATATTTACGTAAAATCACACTACATGAAAAACGTGAAAAAAGTCACTATATTACCAAATTTGAGGATTTTAACTACAAATTATATGGCGAGGTTTCGTATTACTTAGATCCCAGAAAAGACATATTAAAATGTTGTTTCCAATACAAATGATATAAATCGATGTGTTTTCATTAGAATTAACTAAAATGTTCCTGATTTTCCGTATATATTACCAATGGAAGATGTACACGTAAAACCGCTCTAATCCGGCGGAAACGTCGATATACGCAATAAAAACAGAACTTCTCCCTTTTTAATATCTTACATAGTATTTTAACGAGAAGCAGGTAATTGCTTGCCAATGAAGTATTTAAGGTTATTTTCTAACCCAATTATGTGTTTGCATCATTTTTATCGTATATATAATAAATTAATAACAATAAACTGAAAATTCACAAAAACGTGGAAAAACGGCAAAATATTGCCTAATTCGATGATATTTTGTTTAAATCACATAAAGAAAAAGGGGGATGATAAACGTCAAAATATTGCTAAATTCGATGATTTTTAGTACAAAACAAAATGCAAGAATACTTGCTAAAAAATGCAATATTATGCGAAATTCTGAGATTTGAAGGCCAAATCACATATCGTGAGAAAACATGAAGTAATATCGAAAAATTGGTATAATCGAATATGTTTACGTAAAATCACACTACATGAAAAACGTGAAATAAGTCACTATATTACCAAATTTGAGGATTTTAACTTCAAATTATATGGCGAGGTTTCGTACTACTTAGATCCCAGAAAAGACATATTAAAATGTTGTTTCCAATACAAATGATAAAAATCAATGTGTTTTCATTAGAATTAACTAAAATGTTCCTGATTTTCCGTTTATATTACCAATGGAAGTAAAATAGTTTTTACGATTACGAAGTTTATACACGTAAAACCGCTCTAATCGTTCTGAAACGTCTTTATATGCTATAAAAACAGAACTTCTCCCCTTTTAAATATCTTACACAGTATCATAACGAGAAACAAATAGTTGGTTGATAATGAAGTATTTCTGGTAAATTTCTAACCAATTATATATTTGCATCATTTTTATCGTATATATAAGGAATTAATAACAATAAATTGAAAATTCACAAAAACGTGGAAAAACGGCAAAATATTGCCTAATTCGATGATATTTTGTTTAAATCACATTAGGGAAATGGGGGATGATAAACGTCAAAATATTGCTAATTCGATGATTTTTTATACAAAACAAAATGCAAGAAAACTTGATAAAAAATGCAATATTATGCGAAATTCTGAGATTTGAAGGCCAAATCACATATCGTGAGAAAACATGAAGTAATATCGAAATATTGGTATAATCGAATATATTTACGTAAATTCACACTACATGAAAAAAGTGAAAAAATTTCACTATATTACCAAATTTGAGGATTTTAACTTCAAATTATATGGCGAAGTTTCGTATTACTTAGATCCAAGAAAAGACATATTAAAATGTTGTTTCCAATACAAATGATAAAAATCAATGTGTTTTCATTAGAATTAACTAAAATATTCCTGATTTTCCGTTTATATTCCCAATGGAAGATGTACAGGTAAAACCGCTCTAATCATTCTGAAACGTCGATATATGCTATAAAAACAGAACTTCTCCCCTTTTAAATATCTTACACAGTATCATAACGAGAAACAAATAGTTGGTTGATAATGAAGTATTTCTGGTTAATTTCTAACCAATTATATGTTTGCATCATTTTTATCGTATATATAATGAATTAATAACAATAAACTGAAAATTCACAAAAACGTGGAAAAACGGCAAAATATTGCCTAATTCGATGATATTTTGTTTAAATCACATAAGGGAAATGGGGGATGATAAACGTCAAAATATTGCCAAATTCGATGATTTTTTATACAAACCAAATGCAAGAAAACTAGCTAAAAAATGCAATATAATGCGAAATTCCGAGATTTGAAGGCTAAATCACATATCGTGAGAAAACATGAAGTAGTGTCGAAATATTGGTATAAACGAATATATTTACGTAAAATCACACTACATGAAAAACGTGAAAAAAGTCACTATATTACCAAATTTGAGGATTTTAACTACAAATTATATGGCGAGGTTTCGTATTACTTAGATCCCAGAAATGACATATTAAAATGTTGTTTCCAATACAAATGATATAAATCGATGTGTTTTCATTAGAATTAACTAAAATGTTCCTGATTTTCCGTTTATATTACCAATGGAAGATGTACACGTAAAACCGCTCTAATCCGGCTGAAACGTCGATATATGCAATAAAAACAGAACTTAATCCCTTTTAATATCTTACACAGTATTTTAACGAGAAACAAGTAATTGGTTGCAAATGAAGTATTTAAGGTTATTTTGTAACCAATTATGTGTTTGCATCATTTTTATCGTATATATAATGAATTAATAACAATAAACTGAAAATTGACAAAAATGTGGAAAAAAGGCAAAATATTGCCTAATTCGATGATATTTTGTTTAAATCACATAAAGGAAAAGGGGATGATAAACGTCAAAATATTGCTAAATTCGATGATTTTTAGTACAAAACAAAATGCAAGAAAACTTGCTAAAAAATGCAATATTATGCGAAATTCTGAGATTTGAAGGCCAAATCACATATCGTGAGAAAACATGAAGTAATATCGAAATATAGAACTTCTCCCCTTTTAAGTATCTTACACAGTATCATAACGAGAAACAAATAGTTGGTTGATAATGTTTAATTTCTAACCAATTATATGATTGCATCATTTTTATCGTATATATAATGAATTAATAACAATAAACTGAAAATTCACAAAAATGTGGAAAAACGGCAAAATATTGCCTAATTCGATGATATTTTGTTTAAATCACATAAAGAAAAAGGGGGATGATAAACGTTTTGGTTTTTATAAAAACCAAATGCAAGAAAACTAGCTAAAAAATGCAATATAATGCGAAATTCTGGGATTTGAAGGCCAAATCACATATCGTGAGAAAACATGAAGTAATATCGAAATATTGGTATAATCGAATATATTTACGTAAAATCATACTACATGAAAAACGTGAAATAAGTCACTATATTATGAAATTTGAGGATTTTAACTACAAATTATACGGCGAGGTTTCGTATTACTTAGGTCCCAGAAAAGACATTTTAAATGTTGTTTCCAATACAAATGATATAATTCGATGTGTTTTCATTAGAATTAACTAAAATGTTCCTGATTTTCAGTTTATATTACCAATGGAAGATGTACACGTAAAACCGCTCTAATCCGGCTGAAACGTCGATATATGCAATAAAAACAGAACTTCTCCTCTTTCAATATCTTACACAGTATTTTAACGAGAAACAAACAGTTGATTGAAAATGAAGTATTTAAGGATATTTTCTATCCAATTATGTGTTTGCATCATTTTTATCGTATATATAATAAATTAATAACAATAAACTGAAAATTCACAAAAACGTGGAAAAAACGGCAAAATATTGCCTAATTCGATGATATTTTGTTTAAATCACATTAGGGAAATGGGGGATGATAAACGTCAAAATATTGCTAAATTCGATGATTTTTTATACAAACCAAATGCAAAAAAACTAGATAAAAAATGCAATATAATGCGAAATTCTGAGATTTGAAGGCTAAATCACATATCGTGAGAAAACATGAAGTAGTGTCGAAATATTGGTATAAACGAATATATTTACGTAAAATCACACTACATGAAAAACGTGAAAAAAGTCACTATATTACAAAATTTGAGGATTTTAACTACAAATTATATGGCGAGGTTTCGTATTACTTAGATCCCAGAAATGACATATTAAAATGTTGTTTCCAATACAAATGATATAAATCGATGTGTTTTCATTAGAATTAACTAAAATGTTCCTGATTTTCCGTTTATACTACCAATGGAAGATGTACACGTAAAACCGCTCTAATCCGGCTGAAACGTCGATATATGCAATAAAAACAGAACTTCTAACCTTTTAATATCTTACACAGTATTTTAACGAGAAGCAAGTAATTGGTTGCCAATGAAGTATTTAAGGTTATTTTCTAACCAATTATGTGTTTGCATCATTTTTATCGTATACATAATAAATTAATAACAATAAATTGAAAATTCACAAAAACGTGGAAAAACGGCAAAATATTGCCTAATTCGATGATATTTTGTTTAAATCACATAAAGGAAAAGGGGGATGATAAACGTCAAAATATTGGTAAATTCGATGATTTTTAGTACAAAACAAAATGCAAGAAAACTTGATAAAAATGCAATATTATGCGAAATTCTGAGATTTGAAGGCCAAATCACATATCGTGAGAAAACATGAAGTAATATCGAAATATTGGTATAATCGAATATATTTACGTAAAATCACACTACATGAAAAAACGTGAAAAAAATTCACTATATTACCAAATTTGAGGATTTTAACTTCAAATTATATGGCGAGGTTTCGTATTACTTACATCCCAGAAAAGACATATTAAAATGTTGTTTCCAATACAAATGATAAAAATCAATGTGTTTTCATTAGAATTAACTAAAATATTCCTGATTTTCCGTTTATATTACCAATGGAAGATGTACACGTAAAACCGCTCTAAACCGGCTAATACGTCGATATATGCTATAAAAACAGAACTTCTCCCCTTTTTAATATCTTACACAGTATCATAACGAGAAACAAATAGTTGGTTGATAATGAAGTATTTCTGGTTAATTTCTAACCAATTATATGTTTGCATCATTTTTATCGTATATATAATGAATTAATAACAATAAACTGAAAATTCACAAAAACGTGGAAAAACGGCAAAATATTGCCTAATTCGATGATATTTTGTTTAAATCACATAAGGGAAATGGGGGATGATAAACGTCAAAATATTGCTAAATTCGATGATTTTTTATACAAACCAAATGCAAGAAAACTAGCTAAAAAATACAATATAATGCGAAATTCTAAGATTTGAAGGCTAAATCACATATCGTGAGAAAAACATGAAGTAGTGTCGAAATATTGGTATAAACGAATATATTTACGTAAAATCACACTACATGAAAAAGTGAAAAAAGTCACTATATTACCAAATTTGAGAATTTTAACTTCAAATTATAAGGCGAGGTTTCGTATTACTTAGATCCCAGAAAAGACATATTAAAATGTTGTTTCCAATACAAATGATATAAATCGATGTGTTTTCATTAGAATTAACTAAAATGTTCCTGATTTTCCGTTTATATTACCAATGGAAGATGTACACGTAAAACCGCTCTAATCCGGCTGAAACGTCGATATATGCAATAAAAACAGAACTTAATCCCTTTTAATATCTTACATAGTATTTTAACGAGAAGCAGGTAATTGCTTGCCAATGAAGTATTTAAGGTTATTTTCTAACCCAATTATGTGTTTGCATCATTTTTATCGTATATATAATAAATTAATAACAATAAACTGAAAATTCACAAAAACGTGGAAAAACGGCAAAATATTGCCTAATTCGATGATATTTTGTTTAAATCACATAAAGAAAAAGGGGGATGATAAACGTCAAAATATTGCTAAATTCGATGATTTTTAGTACAAAACAAAATGCAAGAATACTTGCTAAAAAATGCAATATTATGCGAAATTCTGAGATTTGAAGGCCAAATCACATATCGTGAGAAAACATGAAGTAATATCGAAAAATTGGTATAATCGAATATGTTTACGTAAAATCACACTACATGAAAAACGTGAAATAAGTCACTATATTACCAAATTTGAGGATTTTAACTTCAAATTATATGGCGAGGTTTCGTACTACTTAGATCCCAGAAAAGACATATTAAAATGTTGTTTCCAATACAAATGATAAAAATCAATGTGTTTTCATTAGAATTAACTAAAATGTTCCTGATTTTCCGTTTATATTACCAATGGAAGTAAAATAGTTTTTTACGATTACGAAGTTTATACACGTAAAACCGCTCTAATCGTTCTGAAACGTCTTTATATGCTATAAAAACAGAACTTCTCCCCTTTTAAATATCTTACACAGTATCATAACGAGAAACAAATAGTTGGTTGATAATGAAGTATTTCTGGTAAATTTCTAACCAATTATATATTTGCATCATTTTTATCGTATATATAATGAATTAATAACAATAAATTGAAAATTCACAAAAACGTGGAAAAACGGCAAAATATTGCCTAATTCGATGATATTTTGTTTAAATAACATTAGGGAAATGGGGGATGATAAACGTCAAAATATTGCTAAATTCGATGATTTTTTATACAAAACAAAATGCAAGAAAACTTGATAAAAAATGCAATATTATGCGAAATTCTGAGATTTGAAGGCCAAATCACATATCGTGAGAAAACATGAAGTAATATCGAAATATTGGTATAATCGAATATATTTACGTAAAATCACACTACATGAAAAAAGTGAAAAAATTTCACTATATTACCAAATTTGAGGATTTTAACTTCAAATTATATGGCGAAGTTTCGTATTACTTAGATCCAAGAAAAGACATATTAAAATGTTGTTTCCAATACAAATGATAAAAATCAATGTGTTTTCATTAGAATTAACTAAAATATTCCTGATTTTCCGTTTATATTCCCAATGGAAGATGTACAGGTAAAACCGCTCTAATCATTCTGAAACGTCGATATATGCTGTAAAAACAGAACTTCTCCCCTTTTAAATATCTTACACAGTATCATAACGAGAAACAAATAGTTGGTTGATAATGAAGTATTTCTGGTTAATTTCTAACCAATTATATGTTTGCATCATTTTTATCGTATATATAATGAATTAATAACAATAAACTGAAAATTCACAAAAACGTGGAAAAACGGCAAAATATTGCCTAATTCGATGATATTTTGTTTAAATCACATAAGGGAAATGGGGGATGATAAACGTCAAAATATTGCCAAATTCGATGATTTTTTATACAAACCAAATGCAAGAAAACTAGCTAAAAAATGCAATATAATGCGAAATTCCGAGATTTGAAGGCTAAATCACATATCGTGAGAAAACATGAAGTAGTGTCGAAATATTGGTATAAACGAATATATTTACGTAAAATCACACTACATGAAAAACGTGAAAAAAGTCACTATATTACCAAATTTGAGGATTTTAACTACAAATTATATGGCGAGGTTTCGTATTACTTAGATCCCAGAAATGACATATTAAAATGTTGTTTCCAATACAAATGATATAAATCGATGTGTTTTCATTAGAATTAACTAAAATGTTCCTGATTTTCCGTTTATACTACCAATGGAAGATGTACACGTAAAACCGCTCTAATCCGGCTGAAACGTCGATATATGCAATAAAAACAGAACTTCTAACCTTTTAATATCTTACACAGTATTTTAACGAGAAGCAAGTAATTGGTTGCCAATGAAGTATTTAAGGTTATTTTCTAACCAATTATGTGTTTGCATCATTTTTATCGTATACATAATAAATTAATAACAATAAATTGAAAATTCACAAAAACGTGGAAAAACGGCAAAATATTGCCTAATTCGATGATATTTTGTTTAAATCACATAAAGGAAAAGGGGGATGATAAACGTCAAAATATTGGTAAATTCGATGATTTTTAGTACAAAACAAAATGCAAGAAAACTTGATAAAAAATGCAATATTATGCGAAATTCTGAGATTTGAAGGCCAAATCACATATCGTGAGAAAACATGAAGTAATATCGAAATATTGGTATAATCGAATATATTTACGTAAAATCACACTACATGAAAAAACGTGAAAAAAATTCACTATATTACCAAATTTGAGGATTTTAACTTCAAATTATATGGCGAGGTTTCGTATTACTTACATCCCAGAAAAGACATATTAAAATGTTGTTTCCAATACAAATGATAAAAATCAATGTGTTTTCATTAGAATTAACTAAAATATTCCTGATTTTCCGTTTATATTACCAATGGAAGATGTACACGTAAAACCGCTCTAAACCGGCTAATACGTCGATATATGCTATAAAAACAGAACTTCTCCCCTTTTTAATATCTTACACAGTATCATAACGAGAAACAAATAGTTGGTTGATAATGAAGTATTTCTGGTTAATTTCTAACCAATTATATGTTTGCATCATTTTATCGTATATATAATGAATTAATAACAATAAACTGAAAATTCACAAAAACGTGGAAAAACGGCAAAATATTGCCTAATTCGATGATATTTTGTTTAAATCACATAAGGGAAATGGGGGATGATAAACGTCAAAATATTGCTAAATTCGATGATTTTTTATACAAACCAAATGCAAGAAAACTAGCTAAAAAATACAATATAATGCGAAATTCTAAGATTTGAAGGCTAAATCACATATCGTGAGAAAACATGAAGTAGTGTCGAAATATTGGTATAAACGAATATATTTACGTAAAATCACACTACATGAAAAAGTGAAAAAAGTCACTATATTACCAAATTTGAGAATTTTAACTTCAAATTATAAGGCGAGGTTTCGTATTACTTAGATCCCAGAAAAGACATATTAAAATGTTGTTTCCAATACAAATGATATAAATCGATGTGTTTTCATTAGAATTAACTAAAATGTTCCTGATTTTCCGTTTATATTACCAATGGAAGATGTACACGTAAAACCGCTCTAATCCGGCTGAAACGTCGATATATGCAATAAAAACAGAACTTAATCCCTTTTAATATCTTACACAGTATTTTAACGAGAAACAAGTAATTGGTTGCAAATGAAGTATTTAAGGTTATTTTGTAACCAATTATGTGTTTGCATCATTTTTATCGTATATATAATGAATTAATAACAATAAACTGAAAATTGACAAAAATGTGGAAAAAAGGCAAAATATTGCCTAATTCGATGATATTTTGTTTAAATCACATAAAGGAAAAGGGGATGATAAACGTCAAAATATTGCTAAATTCGATGATTTTTAGTACAAAACAAAATGCAAGAAAACTTGCTAAAAAATGCAATATTATGCGAAATTCTGAGATTTGAAGGCCAAATCACATATCGTGAGAAAACATGAAGTAATATCGAAATATAGAACTTCTCCCCTTTTAAGTATCTTACACAGTATCATAACGAGAAACAAATAGTTTGTTGATAATGTTTAATTTCTAACCAATTATATGATTGCATCATTTTTATCGTATATATAATGAATTAATAACAATAAACTGAAAATTCACAAAAATGTGGAAAAACGGCAAAATATTGCCTAATTCGATGATATTTTGTTTAAATCACATAAGGGAAATGGGGGATGATAAACGTTTTGGTTTTTATAAAAACCAAATGCAAGAAAACTAGCTAAAAAATGCAATATAATGCGAAATTCTGGGATTTGAAGGCCAAATCACATATCGTGAGAAAACATGAAGTAATATCGAAATATTGGTATAATCGAATATATTTACGTAAAATCATACTACATGAAAAACGTGAAATAAGTCACTATATTATGAAATTTGAGGATTTTAACTACAAATTATATGGCGAGGTTTCGTATTACTTAGATCCCAGAAAAGACATATTAAAATGTTGTTTCCAATACAAATGATAAAAATCAATGTGTTTTCATTAGAATTAACTAAAATATTCCTGATTTTCCGTTTATATTACCAATGGAAGATGTACACGTAAAACCGCTCTAAACCGGTTAATACGTCGATATATGCTATAAAAACAGAACTTCTCCCCTTTTTAATATCTTACACAGTATCATAACGAGAAACAAATAGTTCGTTGATAATGAAGTATTTCTGGTTAATTTCTAACCAATTATATGTTTGCATCATTTTTATCGTATATATAATGAATTAATAACAATAAACTGAAAATTCACAAAAACGTGGAAAAAACGGCAAAATATTGCCTAATTCGATGATATTTTGTTTAAATCACATAAGGGAAATGGGGGATGATAAACGTCAAAATATTGCTAAATTCGATGATTTTTTATACAAACCAAATGCAAGAAAACTAGCTAAAAAATACAATATAATGCGAAATTCTGAGATTTGAAGGCTAAATCACATATCGGGAGAAAACATGAAGTAGTGTCGAAATATTGGTATAAACGAATATATTTACGTAAAATCACACTACATGAAAAACGTGAAAAAAGTCACTATATTACCAAATTTGAGGATTTTAACTACAAATTATATGGCGAGGTTTCGTATTACTTAGATCCCAGAAAAGACATATTAAAATGTTGTTTCCAATACAAATGATATAAATCGATGTGTTTTCATTAGAATTAACTAAAATGTTCCTGATTTTCCGTATATATTACCAATGGAAGATGTACACGTAAAACCGCTCTAATCCGGCGGAAACGTCGATATACGCAATAAAAACAGAACTTCTCCCCTTTTAATATCTTACATAGTATTTTAACGAGAAGCAGGTAATTGCTTGCCAATGAAGTATTTAAGGTTATTTTCTAACCCAATTATGTGTTTGCATCATTTTTATCGTATATATAATAAATTAATAACAATAAACTGAAAATTCACAAAAACGTGGAAAAACGGCAAAATATTGCCTAATTCGATGATATTTTGTTTAAATCACATAAAGAAAAAGGGGGATGATAAACGTCAAAATATTGCTAAATTCGATGATTTTTAGTACAAAACAAAATGCAAGAATACTTGCTAAAAAATGCAATATTATGCGAAATTCTGAGATTTGAAGGCCAAATCACATATCGTGAGAAAACATGAAGTAATATCGAAAAATTGGTATAATCGAATATGTTTACGTAAAATCACACTACATGAAAAACGTGAAATAAGTCACTATATTACCAAATTTGAGGATTTTAACTTCAAATTATATGGCGAGGTTTCGTACTACTTAGATCCCAGAAAAGACATATTAAAATGTTGTTTCCAATACAAATGATAAAAATCAATGTGTTTTCATTAGAATTAACTAAAATGTTCCTGATTTTCCGTTTATATTACCAATGGAAGTAAAATAGTTTTTTACGATTACGAAGTTTATACACGTAAAACCGCTCTAATCGTTCTGAAACGTCTTTATATGCTATAAAAACAGAACTTCTCCCCTTTTAAATATCTTACACAGTATCATAACGAGAAACAAATAGTTAGTTGATAATGAAGTATTTCTGGTAAATTTCTAACCAATTATATATTTGCATCATTTTTATCGTATATATAATGAATTAATAACAATAAATTGAAAATTCACAAAAAACGTGGAAAAACGGCAAAATATTGCCTAATTCGATGATATTTTGTTTAAATCACATTAGGGAAATGGGGGATGATAAACGTCAAAATATTGCTAAATTCGATGATTTTTTATACAAAACAAAATGCAAGAAAACTTGATAAAAAATGCAATATTATGCGAAATTCTGAGATTTGAAGGCCAAATCACATATCGTGAGAAAACATGAAGTAATATCGAAATATTGGTATAATCGAATATATTTACGTAAAATCACACTACATGAAAAAAGTGAAAAAATTTCACTATATTACCAAATTTGAGGATTTTAACTTCAAATTATATGGCGAAGTTTCGTATTACTTAGATCCAAGAAAAGACATATTAAAATGTTGTTTCCAATACAAATGATAAAAATCAATGTGTTTTCATTAGAATTAACTAAAATATTCCTGATTTTCCGTTTATATTCCCAATGGAAGATGTACAGGTAAAACCGCTCTAATCATTCTGAAACGTCGATATATGCTATAAAAACAGAACTTCTCCCCTTTTAAATATCTTACACAGTATCATAACGAGAAACAAATAGTTGGTTGATAATGAAGTATTTCTGGTTAATTTCTAACCAATTATATGTTTGCATCATTTTTATCGTATATATAATGAATTAATAACAATAAACTGAAAATTCACAAAAACGTGGAAAAACGGCAAAATATTGCCTAATTCGATGATATTTTGTTTAAATCACATAAGGGAAATGGGGGATGATAAACGTCAAAATATTGCCAAATTCGATGATTTTTTATACAAACCAAATGCAAGAAAACTAGCTAAAAAATGCAATATAATGCGAAATTCCGAGATTTGAAGGCTAAATCACATATCGTGAGAAAACATGAAGTAGTGTCGAAATATTGGTATAAACGAATATATTTACGTAAAATCACACTACATGAAAAACGTGAAAAAAGTCACTATATTACCAAATTTGAGGATTTTAACTACAAATTATATGGCGAGGTTTCGTATTACTTAGATCCCAGAAATGACATATTAAAATGTTGTTTCCAATACAAATGATATAAATCGATGTGTTTCATTAGAATTAACTAAAATGTTCCTGATTTTCCGTTTATATTACCAATGGAAGATGTACACGTAAAACCGCTCTAATCCGGCTGAAACGTCGATATATGCAATAAAAACAGAACTTAATCCCTTTTAATATCTTACACCGTATTTTAACGAGAAACAAGTAATTGGTTGCAAATGAAGTATTTAAGGTTATTTTGTAACCAATTATGTGTTTGCATCATTTTTATCGTATATATAATGAATTAATAACAATAAACTGAAAATTGACAAAAAATGTGGAAAAAAGGCAAAATATTGCCTAATTCGATGATATTTTGTTTAAATCACATAAAGGAAAAGGGGATGATAAACGTCAAAATATTGCTAAATTCGATGATTTTTAGTACAAAACAAAATGCAAGAAAACTTGCTAAAAAATGCAATATTATGCGAAATTCTGAGATTTGAAGGCCAAATCACATATCGTGAGAAAACATGAAGTAATATCGAAATATAGAACTTCTCCCCTTTTAAGTATCTTACACAGTATCATAACGAGAAACAAATAGTTGGTTGATAATGTTTAATTTCTAACCAATTATATGATTGCATCATTTTTATCGTATATATAATGAATTAATAACAATAAACTGAAAATTCACAAAAATGTGGAAAAACGGCAAAATATTGCCTAATTCGATGATATTTTGTTTAAATCACATAAAGAAAAAGGGGGATGATAAACGTTTTGGTTTTTATAAAACCAAATGCAAGAAAACTAGCTAAAAAATGCAATATAATGCGAAATTCTGGGATTTGAAGGCCAAATCACATATCGTGAGAAAACATGAAGTAATATCGAAATATTGGTATAATCGAATATATTTACGTAAAATCATACTACATGAAAAACGTGAAATAAGTCACTATATTATGAAATTTGAGGATTTTAACTACAAATTATACGGCGAGGTTTCGTATTACTTAGGTCCCAGAAAAGACATTTTAAATGTTGTTTCCAATACAAATGATATAATTCGATGTGTTTTCATTAGAATTAACTAAAATGTTCCTGATTTTCAGTTTATATTACCAATGGAAGATGTACACGTAAAACCGCTCTAATCCGGCTGAAACGTCGATATATGCAATAAAAACAGAACTTCTCCTCTTTCAATATCTTACACAGTATTTTAACGAGAAACAAACAGTTGATTGAAAATGAAGTATTTAAGGATATTTTCTATCCAATTATGTGTTTGCATCATTTTTATCGTATATATAATAAATTAATAACAATAAACTGAAAATTCACAAAAAACGTGGAAAAACGGCAAAATATTGCCTAATTCGATGATATTTTGTTTAAATCACATTAGGGAAAATGGGGGATGATAAACGTCAAAATATTGCTAAATTCGATGATTTTTTATACAAACCAAATGCAAAAAAACTAGATAAAAAATGCAATATAATGCGAAATTCTGAGATTTGAAGGCTAAATCACATATCGTGAGAAAACATGAAGTAGTGTCGAAATATTGGTATACCCGAATATATTTACGTAAAATCACACTACATGAAAAACGTGAAAAAAGTCACTATATTACAAAATTTGAGGATTTTAACTACAAATTATATGGCGAGGTTTCGTATTACTTAGATCCCAGAAATGACATATTAAAATGTTGTTTCCAATACAAATGATATAAATCGATGTGTTTTCATTAGAATTAACTAAAATGTTCCTGATTTTCCGTTTATACTACCAATGGAAGATGTACACGTAAAACCGCTCTAATCCGGCTGAAACGTCGATATATGCAATAAAAACAGAACTTCTAACCTTTTAATATCTTACACAGTATTTTAACGAGAAGCAAGTAATTGGTTGCCAATGAAGTATTTAAGGTTATTTTCTAACCAATTATGTGTTTGCATCATTTTTATCGTATACATAATAAATTAATAACAATAAATTGAAAATTCACAAAAACGTGGAAAAACGGCAAAATATTGCCTAATTCGATGATATTTTGTTTAAATCACATAAAGGAAAAGGGGGATGATAAACGTCAAAATATTGCTAAATTCGATGATTTTTAGTACAAAACAAAATGCAAGAAAACTTGATAAAAAATGCAATATTATGCGAAATTCTGAGATTTGAAGTGCAAATCACATATCGTGAGAAAAGCATGAAGTAATATCGAAATATTGGTATAATCGAATATATTTACGTAAAATCACACTACATGAAAAAACGTGAAAAAAATTCACTATATTACAAATTTGAGGATTTTAACTTCAAATTATATGGCGAGGTTTCGTATTACTTACATCCCAGAAAAGACATATTAAAATGTTCGTTTCCAATACAAATGATAAAAATCAATGTGTTTTCATTAGAATTAACTAAAATATTCCTGATTTTCCGTTTATATTACCAATGGAAGATGTACACGTAAAACCGCTCTAAACCGGCTAATACGTCGATATATGCTATAAAAACAGAACTTCTCCCCTTTTAAATATCTTACACAGTATCATAACGAGAAACAAATAGTTGGTTGATAATGAAGTATTTCTGGTTAATTTCTAACCAATTATATGTTTGCATCATTTTTATCGTATATATAATGAATTAATAACAATAAACTGAAAATTCACAAAAACGTGGAAAAACGGCAAAATATTGCCTAATTCGCTGATATTTTGTTTAAATCACATAAGGGAAATGTGGGATGATAAACGTCAAAATATTGCTAAATTCGATGATTTTTTATACAAACCAAATGCAAGAAAACTAGCTAAAAAATACAATATAATGCGAAATTCTGAGATTTGAAGGCTAAATCACATATCGGGAGAAAACATGAAGTAGTGTCGAAATATTGGTATAAACGAATATATTTACGTAAAATCACACTACATGAAAAACGTGAAAAAAGTCACTATATTACCAAATTTGAGGATTTTAACTACAAATTATATGGCGAGGTTTCGTATTACTTAGATCCCAGAAAAGACATATTAAAATGTTGTTTCCAATACAAATGATATAAATCGATGTGTTTTCATTAGAATTAACTAAAATGTTCCTGATTTTCCGTTTATATTACCAATGGAAGATGTACACGTAAAACCGCTCTAATCCTTCTGAAACGTCGATATATGCTATAAAAACAGAACTTCTCCCCTTTTAAATATCTTACACAGTATTTTAACGAGAAGCAGGTAATTGCTTGCCAATGAAGTATTTAAGGTTATTTTCTAACCCAATTATGTGTTTGCATCATTTTTATCGTATATATAATAAATTTATAACAATAAACTGAAAATTCACAAAAACGTGGAAAAACGGCAAAATATTGCCTAATTCGATGATATTTTGTTTAAATCACATAAAGAAAAAGGGGGATGATAAACGTCAAAATATTGCTAAATTCGATGATTTTTAGTACAAAACAAAATGCAAGAAAACTTGCTAAAAAATGCAATATTATGCGAAATTCTGAGATTTGAAAGCCAAATCACATATCGTGAGAAAACATGAAGTAATATCGAAAAATTGGTATAATCGAATATGTTTACGTAAAATCACACTACATGAAAAACGTGATATAAGTCACTATATTACCAAATTTGAGGATTTTAACTTCAAATTATATGGCGAGGTTTCGTACTACTTAGATCCCAGAAAAGACATATTAAAATGTTGTTTCCAATACAAATGATAAAAATCAATGTGTTTTCATTAGAATTAACTAAAATGTTCCTGATTTTCCGTTTATATTACCAATGGAAGATGTACACGTAAAACCGCTCTAATCCGGCTGAAACGTCGATATATGCAATAAAAACAGAACTTCATCCCTTTTAATATCTTACACAGTATTTTAACGAGAAACAAGTAATTGGTTGCAAATGAAGTATTTAAGGTTATTTTGTAACCAATTATGTGTTTGCATCATTTTTATCGTATATATAATGAATTAATAACAATAAACTGAAAATTGACAAAAACGTGGAAAAAAGGCAAAATATTGCCTAATTCGATGATATTTTCTTTAAATCACATAAAGGAAAAGGGGGATGATAAACGTCAAAATATTGCTAAATTCGATGATTTTTAGTACAAAACAAAATGCAAGAAAACTTGCTAAAAAATGCAATATTATGCGAAATTCTGAGATTTGAAGGCCAAATCACATATCGTGAGAAAACATGAAGTAATATCGAAATATAGAACTTCTCCCCTTTTAAGTATCATTATTAAGTATCTTACACAGTATCATAACGAGAAACAAATAGTTGGTTGATAATGTTTAATTTCTAACCAATTATATGATTGCATCATTTTTATCGTATATATAATGAATTAATAACAATAAACTGAAAATTCACAAAAACGTGGAAAAACGGCAAAATATTGCCTAATTCGATGATATTTTGTTTAAATCACATAAGGGAAATGGGGGATGATAAACGTTTTGGTTTTTATACAAACCAAATGCAAGAAAACTAGCTAAAAAATGCAATATAATGCGAAATTCCGAGATTTGAAGGCTAAATCACATATCGTGAGAAAACATGAAGTAGTGTCGAAATATTGGTATAAACGAATATATTTACGTAAAATCACACTACATGAAAAACGTGAAAAAAGTCATTATAATACCAAATTTGAGGATTTTAACTACAAATTATAGGGCGAGGTTTCCTATTACTTAGGTCCCAGAAAAGACATTTTAAATGTTGTTTCCAATACAAATGATATAATTCGATGTGTTTTCATTAGAATTAACTAAAATGTTCCTGATTTTCCGTTTATATTACCAATGGAAGATGTACACGTAAAACCGCTCTAATCCGGCTGAAACGTCGATATATGCAATAAAAACAGAACTTCTCTTTCAATATCTTACACAGTATTTTAACGAGAAACAAACAGTTGATTGAAAATGAAGTATTTAAGGATATTTTCTATCCAATTATGTGTTTGCATCATTTTTATCGTATATATAATAAATTAATAACAATAAACTGAAACTTCACTAAAACGTGGAAAAACGGCAAAATATTGCCTAATTCGATGATATTTTGTTTAAAACACATAAAGAAAAAGGGGGATGGTAAACGTCAAAATATTGGCAAATTCGATGATTTTTAGTACAAAACAAAATGCAAGAAAACTTGATAAAAAATGCAATATTATTCGAAATTCTGAGATTTGAAGGCCAAATCACATATCGTGAGAAAACATGAAGTAATATCGAAATATTGGTATAATCGAATATATTTACGAAAAATCACACTACATGAAAAACGTAAAAAAAGTCACTATATTACCAAATTTGAGGATTTTAACTTCAAATTATATGGCGAGGTTTCGTATTACTTAGATCCCAGAAAAGACATATTAAAATGTGGTTTCCAATACAAATGATAAAAATCAATGTGTTTTCATTAGAAATAACTGAAATGTTCCTGATTTTCCGTTTATATTACCAATCGAAGATGTACACGTAAAACCGCTCTAATTCGGCTGAAACGTCGATATATGCAATAAAAACAGAACTTCTCCCCTTTTAAATATCTTACACAGTATCATAACGAGAAACAAATAGTTGGTTGATAATGAAGTATTTATGGTTAATTTCTAACCAATTATATGTTTGCATCATTTTTATCGTATACATAATGAATTAATAACAATAAACTGAAAATTCACAAAAACGTGGAAAAACGGCAAAATATTGCCTAATTCGATGATATTTTGTTTAAATCACATAAGGAAAATGGGGGCTGATAAACGTCAAAATATTGCTAAATTCGATGATTTTTTATACAAACCAAATGCAAGAAAACTAGCTAAAAAATGCAATATAATGCGAAATTCTGAGATTTGAAGGCTAAATCACATATCGTGAGAAAATATGAAGTAGTGTCGAAATATTGGTATAACCGAATATATTTACGTAAAATCACACTATATGAAAAACGTGAAAAAAGTCACTATATTACCAAATTTGAGGATTTTAACTACAAATTATATGGCGAGGTTTCGTATTACTTAGATCCCAGAAAAGACATATTAAAATGTTGTTTCCAATACAAATGATATAAATCGATGTGTTTTCATTAGAATTAACTAAAATGTTCCTGATTTTCCGTTTATACTACCAATGGAAGATGTACACGTAAAACCGCTCTAATCCGGCTGAAACGTCGATATATGCAATAAAAACAGAACTTCTAACCTTTTAATATCTTACACAGTATTTTAACGAGAAGCAAGTAATTGGTTGCCAATGAAGTATTTAAGGTTATTTTCTAACCAATTATGTGTTTGCATCATTTTTATCGTATATATAATAAATTAATAACAATAAATTGAAAATTCACAAAAACGTGGAAAAACGGCAAAATATTGCCTAATTCGATGATATTTTGTTTAAATCACATAAAGAAAAAGGGGGATGGTAAACGTCAAAATATTGGCAAATTCGATGATTTTTAGTACAAAACAAAATGCAAGAAAACTTGATAAAAAATGCAATATTATGCGAAATTCTGAGATTTGAAGGCCAAATCACATATCGTGAGAAAACATGAAGTAATATCGAAATATTGGTATAATCGAATATATTTACGTAAAATCACACTACATGAAAAACGTAAAAAAAGTCACTATATTACCAAATTTGAGGATTTTAACTTCAAATTATATGGCGAGGTTTCGTATTACTTAGATCCCAGAAAAGACATATTAAAATGTGGTTTCCAATACAAATGATAAAAATCAATGTGTTTTCATTAGAAATAACTAAAATGTTCCTGATTTTCCGTTTATATTACCAATCGAAGATGTACACGTAAAACCGCTCTAATTCGGCTGAAACGTCGATATATGCAATAAAAACAGAACTTCTCCCCTTTTAAATATCTTACACAGTATCATAACGAGAAACAAATAGTTGGTTGATAATGAAGTATTTATGGTTAATTTCTAACCAATTATATGTTTGCATCATTTTTATCGTATATATAAAAAATTAATAACAATAAACTGAAAATTCACAAAAACGTGGAAAAACGGCAAAATATTGCCTAATTCGATGATATTTTGTTTAAATCACATAAGGGAAATGGGGGATGATAAACGTCAAAATATTGCTAAATTCGATGATTTTTTATACAAACCAAATGCAAGAAAACTAGCTAAAAAATGCAATATTATGCGAAATTCTGAGATTTGAAGTGCAAATCACATATCGTGAGAAAGCATGAAGTAATATCGAAATATTGGTATAATCGAATATATTTACGTAAAATCACACTACATGAAAAAACGTGAAAAAAATTCACTATATTACCAAATTTGAGGATTTTAACTTCAAATTATATGGCGAGGTTTCGTATTACTTAGATCCCAGAAAAGACATATTAAAATGTTCTTTCCAATACAAATGATAAAAATCAATGTGTTTTCATTAGAATTAACTAAAATATTCCTGATTTTCCGTTTATATTACCAATGGAAGATGTACACGTAAAACCGCTCTAAACCGGCTAATACGTCGATATATGCTATAAAAACAGAACTTCTCCCCTTTTAAATATCTTACACAGTATCATAACGAGAAACAAATAGTTGGTTGATAATGAAGTATTTCTGGTTAATTTCTAACCAATTATATGTTTGCATCATTTTTATCGTATATATAATGAATTAATAACAATAAACTGAAAATTCACAAAAACGTGGAAAAACGGCAAAATATTGCCTAATTCGCTGATATTTTGTTTAAATCACATAAGGGAAATGTGGGATGATAAACGTCAAAATATTGCTAAATTCGATGATTTTTTATACAAACCAAATGCAAGAAAACTAGCTAAAAAATGCAATATAATGCGAAATTCTGAGATTTGAAGGCTAAATCACATATCGGGAGAAAACATGAAGTAGTGTCGAAATATTGGTATAAACGAATATATTTACGTAAAATCACACTACATGAAAAACGTGAAAAAAGTCACTATATTACCAAATTTGAGGATTTTAACTACAAATTATATGGCGAGGTTTCGTATTACTTAGATCCCAGAAAAGACATATTAAAATGTTGTTTCCAATACAAATGATATAAATCGATGTGTTTTCATTAGAATTAACTAAAATGTTCCTGATTTTCCGTTTATATTACCAATGGAAGATGTACACGTAAAACCGCTCTAATCCTTCTGAAACGTCGATATATGCTATAAAAACAGAACTTCTCCCCTTTTAAATATCTTACACAGTATTTTAACGAGAAGCAGGTAATTGCTTGCCAATGAAGTATTTAAGGTTATTTTCTAACCCAATTATGTGTTTGCATCATTTTTATCGTATATATAATAAATTTATAACAATAAACTGAAAATTCACAAAAACGTGGAAAAACGGCAAAATATTGCCTAATTCGATGATATTTTGTTTAAATCACATAAAGAAAAAGGGGGATGATAAACGTCAAAATATTGCTAAATTCGATGATTTTTAGTACAAAACAAAATGCAAGAAAACTTGCTAAAAAATGCAATATTATGCGAAATTCTGAGATTTGAAAGCCAAATCACATATCGTGAGAAAACATGAAGTAATATCGAAAAATTGGTATAATCGAATATGTTTACGTAAAATCACACTACATGAAAAACGTGATATAAGTCACTATATTACCAAATTTGAGGATTTTAACTTCAAATTATATGGCGAGGTTTCGTACTACTTAGATCCCAGAAAAGACATATTAAAATGTTGTTTCCAATACAAATGATAAAAATCAATGTGTTTTCATTAGAATTAACTAAAATGTTCCTGATTTTCCGTTTATATTACCAATTGAAGATGTACACGTAAAACCGCTCTAATCCGGCTGAAACGTCGATATATGCAATAAAAACAGAACTTCATCCCTTTTAATATCTTACACAGTATTTTAACGAGAAACAAGTAATTGGTTGCAAATGAAGTATTTAAGGTTATTTTGTAACCAATTATGTGTTTGCATCATTTTTATCGTATATATAATGAATTAATAACAATAAACTGAAAATTGACAAAAACGTGGAAAAAAGGCAAAATATTGCCTAATTCGATGATATTTTCTTTAAATCACATAAAGGAAAAGGGGGATGATAAACGTCAAAATATTGCTAAATTCGATGATTTTTAGTACAAAACAAAATGCAAGAAAACTTGCTAAAAAATGCAATATTATGCGAAATTCTGAGATTTGAAGGCCAAATCACATATCGTGAGAAAACATGAAGTAATATCGAAATATAGAACTTCTCCCCTTTTAAGTATCATTATTAAGTATCTTACACAGTATCATAACGAGAAACAAATAGTTGGTTGATAATGAAGTATTTCTGGTTAATTTCTAACCAATTATATGTTTGCATCATTTTTATCGTATATATAATGAATTAATAACAATAAACTGAAAATTCACAAAAACGTGGAAAAACGGCAAAATATTGCCTAATTCGCTGATATTTTGTTTAAATCACATAAGGGAAATGTGGGATGATAAACGTCAAAATATTGCTAAATTCGATGATTTTTTATACAAACCAAATGCAAAAAAACTAGATAAAAAATGCAATAAAATGCGAAATTCTGAGATTTGATGGCTAAATCACATATCGTGAGAAAATATGAAGTAGTGTCGAAATATTGGTATAAACGAATATATTTACGTAAAATCACACTACATGAAAAACGTGAAAAAAGTCATTATAATACCAAATTTGAGGATTTTAACTACAAATTATAGGGCGAGGTTTCCTATTACTTAGGTCCCAGAAAAGACATTTTAAATGTTGTTTCCAATACAAATGATATAATTCGATGTGTTTTCATTAGAATTAACTAAAATGTTCCTGATTTTCCGTTTATATTACCAATGGAAGATGTACACGTAAAACCGCTCTAATCCGGCTGAAACGTCGATATATGCAATAAAAACAGAACTTCTCTTTCAATATCTTACACAGTATTTTAACGAGAAACAAACAGTTGATTGAAAATGAAGTATTTAAGGATATTTTCTATCCAATTATGTGTTTGCATCATTTTTATCGTATATATAATAAATTAATAACAATAAACTGAAACTTCACAAAAACGTGGAAAAACGGCAAAATATTGCCTAATTCGATGATATTTTGTTTAAAACACATAAAGAAAAAGGGGGATGGTAAACGTCAAAATATTGGCAAATTCGATGATTTTTAGTACAAAACAAAATGCAAGAAAACTTGATAAAAAATGCAATATTATGCGAAATTCTGAGATTTGAAGGCCAAATCACATATCGTGAGAAAACATGAAGTAATATCGAAATATTGGTATAATCGAATATATTTACGAAAAATCACACTACATGAAAAACGTAAAAAAAGTCACTATATTACCAAATTTGAGGATTTTAACTTCAAATTATATGGCGAGGTTTCGTATTACTTAGATCCCAGAAAAGACATATTAAAATGTGGTTTCCAATACAAATGATAAAAATCAATGTGTTTTCATTAGAAATAACTGAAATGTTCCTGATTTTCCGTTTATATTACCAATCGAAGATGTACACGTAAAACCGCTCTAATTCGGCTGAAACGTCGATATATGCAATAAAAACAGAACTTCTCCCCTTTTAAATATCTTACACAGTATCATAACGAGAAACAAATAGTTGGTTGATAATGAAGTATTTATGGTTAATTTCTAACCAATTATATGTTTGCATCATTTTTATCGTATATATAATGAATTAATAACAATAAACTGAAAATTCACAAAAACGTGGAAAAACGGCAAAATATTGCCTAATTCGATGATATTTTGTTTAAATCACATAAGGAAAATGGGGGCTGATAAACGTCAAAATATTGCTAAATTCGATGATTTTTTATACAAACCAAATGCAAGAAAACTAGCTAAAAAATGCAATATAATGCGAAATTCTGAGATTTGAAGGCTAAATCACATATCGTGAGAAAATATGAAGTAGTGTCGAAATATTGGTATAACCGAATATATTTACGTAAAATCACACTATATGAAAAACGTGAAAAAAGTCACTATATTACCAAATTTGAGGATTTTAACTACAAATTATATGGCGAGGTTTCGTATTACTTAGATCCCAGAAAAGACATATTAAAATGTTGTTTCCAATACAAATGATATAAATCGATGTGTTTTCATTAGAATTAACTAAAATGTTCCTGATTTTCCGTTTATACTACCAATGGAAGATGTACACGTAAAACCGCTCTAATCCGGCTGAAACGTCGATATATGCAATAAAAACAGAACTTCTAACCTTTTAATATCTTACACAGTATTTTAACGAGAAGCAAGTAATTGGTTGCCAATGAAGTATTTAAGGTTATTTTCTAACCAATTATGTGTTTGCATCATTTTTATCGTATATATAATAAATTAATAACAATAAATTGAAAATTCACAAAAACGTGGAAAAACGGCAAAATATTGCCTAATTCGATGATATTTTGTTTAAATCACATAAAGAAAAAGGGGGATGGTAAACGTCAAAATATTGGCAAATTCGATGATTTTTAGTACAAAACAAAATGCAAGAAAACTTGATAAAAAATGCAATATTATGCGAAATTCTGAGATTTGAAGGCCAAATCACATATCGTGAGAAAACATGAAGTAATATCGAAATATTGGTATAATCGAATATATTTACGTAAAATCACACTACATGAAAAACGTAAAAAAAGTCACTATATTACCAAATTTGAGGATTTTAACTTCAAATTATATGGCGAGGTTTCGTATTACTTAGATCCCAGAAAAGACATATTAAAATGTGGTTTCCAATACAAATGATAAAAATCAATGTGTTTTCATTAGAAATAACTAAAATGTTCCTGATTTTCCGTTTATATTACCAATCGAAGATGTACACGTAAAACCGCTCTAATTCGGCTGAAACGTCGATATATGCAATAAAAACAGAACTTCTCCCCTTTTAAATATCTTACACAGTATCATAACGAGAAACAAATAGTTGGTTGATAATGAAGTATTTATGGTTAATTTCTAACCAATTATATGTTTGCATCATTTTTATCGTATATATAAAAAATTAATAACAATAAACTGAAAATTCACAAAAACGTGGAAAAACGGCAAAATATTGCCTAATTCGATGATATTTTGTTTAAATCACATAAGGGAAATGGGGGATGATAAACGTCAAAATATTGCTAAATTCGATGATTTTTTATACAAACCAAATGCAAGAAAACTAGCTAAAAAATGCAATATAATGCGAAATTCTGAGATTTGAAGGCTAAATCACATATCGTGAGAAAATATGAAGTAGTGTCGAAATATTGGTATAAACGAATATATTTACGTAAAATCACACTACATGAAAAACGTGAAAAAAGTCACTATATTACCAAATTTGATGATTTTAACTACAAATTATAAGGCGAGGTTTCGTATTAATTAGATCCCAGAAAAGAAATATTAAAATGTTGTTTCCAATACGAATGATATAAATCGATGTGTTTTCATTAGAATTAACTAAAATGTTCCTGATTTTCCGTTTATATTACCAATGGAAGATGTACACGTAAAACCGCTCTAATCCGGCTGAAACGTCGATATATGCAATAAAAACAGAACTTCTCCCCTTTTAATATCTTACACAGTATTTTAACGAGAAGCAAGTAATTGGTTGCCAATGAAGTATTTAAGGTTATTTTCTAACCAATTACGTGTTTGCATCATTTTTATCGTATATATAATAAATTAATAACAATGAACTGAAAATTCACAAAAACGTAGAAAAACGGCAAAATATTGCCTAATTCGATGATATTTTGTTTAAATCACATAAAGGAAAAGGGGGATGATAAACGTCAAAATATTGCTAAATTCGATGATTTTTTATACAAAACAAAATGCAAGAAAACTTGATAAAAAATGCAATATTATGCGAAATTCTGAGATTTGAAGGCCAAATCACATATCGTGAGAAAACATGAAGTAATATCGAAATATAGGTATAATCGAATATATTTACGTAAAATCACACTACATGAAAAAAGTGAAAAAATTTCACTATATTACCAAATTTGAGGATTTTAACTTCAAATTATATGGCGAAGTTTCGTATTACTTAGATCCAAGAAAAGACATTAAAATGTTGTTTCCAATACAAATGATAAAAATCAATGTGTTTTCATTAGAATTAACTAAAATATTCCTGATTTTCCGTTTATATTCCCAATGGAAGATGTACAGGTAAAACCGCTCTAATCATTCTGAAACGTCGATATATGCTATAAAAACAGAACTTCTCCCCTTTTAAATATCTTACACAGTATCATAACGAGAAACAAATAGTTGGTTGATAATGAAGTATTTCTGGTTAATTTCTAACCAATTATATGTTTGCATCATTTTTATCGTATATATAATGAATTAATAACAATAAACTGAAAATTCACAAAAACGTGGAAAAACGGCAAAATATTGCCTAATTCGATGATATTTTGTTTAAATCATATAAGGGAAATGGGGGATGATAAACGTCAAAATATTGCCAAATTCGATGATTTTTTATACAAACCAAATGCAAGAAAACTAGCTAAAAAATGCAATATAATGCGAAATTCCGAGATTTGAAGGCTAAATCACATATCGTGAGAAAACATGAAGTAGTGTCGAAATATTGGTATAAACGAATATATTTACGTAAAATCACACTACATGAAAAAGTGAAAAAAGTCACTATATTACCAAATTTGAGGATTTTAACTTCAAATTATAAGGCGAGGTTTCGTATTACTTAGATCCCAGAAAAGACATATTAAAATGTTGTTTCCAATACAAATGATATAAATCGATGTGTTTTCATTAGAATTAACTAAAATGTTCCTGATTTTCCGTTTATATTACCAATGGAAGATGTACACGTAAAACCGCTCTAATCCGGCTGAAACGTCGATATATGCAATAAAAACAGAACTTCTTTTTCAATATCTTACACAGTATTTTAACGAGAAACAAACAGTTGATTGAAAATGAAGTATTTAAGGATATTTTCTATCCAATTATGTGTTTGCATCATTTTTATCGTATATATAATAAATTAATAACAATAAACTGAAACTTCACAAAAACGTGGAAAAACGGCAAAATATTGCCTAATTCGATGATATTTTGTTTAAATCACATTAGGGAAATGGGGGATGATAAACGTCAAAATATTGCTAAATTCGATGATTTTTTATACAAACCAAATGCAAAAAAACTAGATAAAAAATGCAATAAAATGCGAAATTCTGAGATTTGATGGCTAAATCACATATCGTGAGAAAATATGAAGTAGTGTCGAAATATTGGTATAAACGAATATATTTACGTAAAATCACACTATATGAAAAACGTGAAAAAAGTCACTATATTACCAAATTTGAGGATTTTAACTACAAATTATATGGCGAGGTTTCGTATTACTTAGATCCCAGAAAAGACATATTAAAATGTTGTTTCCAATACAAATGATATAAATCGATGTGTTTTCATTAGAATTAACTAAAATGTTCCTGATTTTCCGTTTATACTACCAATGGAAGATGTACACGTAAAACCGCTCTAATCCGGCTGAAACGTCGATATATGCAATAAAAACAGAACTTCTAACCTTTTAATATCTTACACAGTATTTTAACGAGAAGCAAGTAATTGGTTGCCAATGAAGTATTTAAGGTTATTTTCTAACCAATTATGTGTTTGCATCATTTTTATCGTATATATAATAAATTAATAACAATAAATTGAAAATTCACAAAAACGTGGAAAAACGGCAAAATATTGCCTAATTCGATGATATTTTGTTTAAATCACATAAAGAAAAAGGGGGATGGTAAACGTCAAAATATTGGCAAATTCGATGATTTTTAGTACAAAACAAAATGCAAGAAAACTTGATAAAAAATGCAATATTATGCGAAATTCTGAGATTTGAAGGCCAAATCACATATCGTGAGAAAACATGAAGTAATATCGAAATATTGGTATAATCGAATATATTTACGTAAAATCACACTACATGAAAAACGTAAAAAAAAGTCACTATATTACCAAATTTGAGGATTTTAACTTCAAATTATATGGCGAGGTTTCGTATTACTTAGATCCCAGAAAAGACATATTAAAATGTGGTTTCCAATACAAATGATAAAAATCAATGTGTTTTCATTAGAAATAACTAAAATGTTCCTGATTTTCCGTTTATATTACCAATCGAAGATGTACACGTAAAACCGCTCTAATTCGGCTGAAACGTCGATATATGCAATAAAAACAGAACTTCTCCCCTTTTAAATATCTTACACAGTATCATAACGAGAAACAAATAGTTGGTTGATAATGAAGTATTTATGGTTAATTTCTAACCAATTATATGTTTGCATCATTTTTATCGTATATATAAAAAATTAATAACAATAAACTGAAAATTCACAAAAACGTGGAAAAACGGCAAAATATTGCCTAATTCGATGATATTTTGTTTAAATCACATAAGGGAAATGGGGGATGATAAACGTCAAAATATTGCTAAATTCGATGATTTTTTATACAAACCAAATGCAAGAAAACTAGCTAAAAAATGCAATATAATGCGAAATTCTGAGATTTGAAGGCTAAATCACATATCGTGAGAAAATATGAAGTAGTGTCGAAATATTGGTATAAACGAATATATTTACGTAAAATCACACTACATGAAAAACGTGAAAAAAGTCACTATATTACCAAATTTGATGATTTTAACTACAAATTATAAGGCGAGGTTTCGTATTAATTAGATCCCAGAAAAGAAATATTAAAATGTTGTTTCCAATACGAATGATATAAATCGATGTGTTTTCATTAGAATTAACTAAAATGTTCCTGATTTTCCGTTTATATTACCAATGGAAGATGTACACGTAAAACCGCTCTAATCCGGCTGAAACGTCGATATATGCAATAAAAACAGAACTTCTCCCCTTTTAATATCTTACACAGTATTTTAACGAGAAGCAAGTAATTGGTTGCCAATGAAGTATTTAAGGTTATTTTCTAACCAATTACGTGTTTGCATCATTTTTATCGTATATATAATAAATTAATAACAATGAACTGAAAATTCACAAAAACGTAGAAAAACGGCAAAATATTGCCTAATTCGATGATATTTTGTTTAAATCACATAAAGGAAAAGGGGGATGATAAACGTCAAAATATTGCTAAATTCGATGATTTTTTATACAAAACAAAATGCAAGAAAACTTGATAAAAAATGCAATATTATGCGAAATTCTGAGATTTGAAGGCCAAATCACATATCGTGAGAAAACATGAAGTAATATCGAAATATAGGTATAATCGAATATATTTACGTAAAATCACACTACATGAAAAAAGTGAAAAAATTTCACTATATTACCAAATTTGAGGATTTTAACTTCAAATTATATGGCGAAGTTTCGTATTACTTAGATCCAAGAAAAGACATTAAAATGTTGTTTCCAATACAAATGATAAAAATCAATGTGTTTTCATTAGAATTAACTAAAATATTCCTGATTTTCCGTTTATATTCCCAATGGAAGATGTACAGGTAAAACCGCTCTAATCATTCTGAAACGTCGATATATGCTATAAAAACAGAACTTCTCCCCTTTTAAATATCTTACACAGTATCATAACGAGAAACAAATAGTTGGTTGATAATGAAGTATTTCTGGTTAATTTCTAACCAATTATATGTTTGCATCATTTTTATCGTATATATAATGAATTAATAACAATAAACTGAAAATTCACAAAAACGTGGAAAAACGGCAAAATATTGCCTAATTCGATGATATTTTGTTTAAATCATATAAGGGAAATGGGGGATGATAAACGTCAAAATATTGCCAAATTCGATGATTTTTTATACAAACCAAATGCAAGAAAACTAGCTAAAAAATGCAATATAATGCGAAATTCCGAGATTTGAAGGCTAAATCACATATCGTGAGAAAACATGAAGTAGTGTCGAAATATTGGTATAAACGAATATATTTACGTAAAATCACACTACATGAAAAAGTGAAAAAAGTCACTATATTACCAAATTTGAGGATTTTAACTTCAAATTATAAGGCGAGGTTTCGTATTACTTAGATCCCAGAAAAGACATATTAAAATGTTGTTTCCAATACAAATGATATAAATCGATGTGTTTTCATTAGAATTAACTAAAATGTTCCTGATTTTCCGTTTATATTACCAATGGAAGATGTACACGTAAAACCGCTCTAATCCGGCTGAAACGTCGATATATGCAATAAAAACAGAACTTCTTTTTCAATATCTTACACAGTATTTTAACGAGAAACAAACAGTTGATTGAAAATGAAGTATTTAAGGATATTTTCTATCCAATTATGTGTTTGCATCATTTTTATCGTATATATAATAAATTAATAACAATAAACTGAAACTTCACAAAAACGTGGAAAAACGGCAAAATATTGCCTAATTCGATGATATTTTGTTTAAATCACATTAGGGAAATGGGGGATGATAAACGTCAAAATATTGCTAAATTCGATGATTTTTTATACAAACCAAATGCAAAAAAACTAGATAAAAAATGCAATAAAATGCGAAATTCTGAGATTTGATGGCTAAATCACATATCGTGAGAAAATATGAAGTAGTGTCGAAATATTGGTATAAACGAATATATTTACGTAAAATCACACTATATGAAAAACGTGAAAAAAGTCACTATATTACCAAATTTGAGGATTTTAACTACAAATTATATGGCGAGGTTTCGTATTACTTAGATCCCAGAAAAGACATATTAAAATGTTGTTTCCAATACAAATGATATAAATCGATGTGTTTTCATTAGAATTAACTAAAATGTTCCTGATTTTCCGTTTATACTACCAATGGAAGATGTACACGTAAAACCGCTCTAATCCGGCTGAAACGTCGATATATGCAATAAAAACAGAACTTCTAACCTTTTAATATCTTACACAGTATTTTAACGAGAAGCAAGTAATTGGTTGCCAATGAAGTATTTAAGGTTATTTTCTAACCAATTATGTGTTTGCATCATTTTTATCGTATATATAATAAATTAATAACAATAAATTGAAAATTCACAAAAACGTGGAAAAACGGCAAAATATTGCCTAATTCGATGATATTTTGTTTAAATCATATAAGGGAAATGGGGGATGATAAACGTCAAAATATTGCCAAATTCGATGATTTTTTATACAAACCAAATGCAAGAAAACTAGCTAAAAAATGCAATATAATGCGAAATTCCGAGATTTGAAGGCTAAATCACATATCGTGAGAAAACATGAAGTAGTGTCGAAATATTGGTATAAACGAATATATTTACGTAAAATCACACTACATGAAAAAGTGAAAAAAGTCACTATATTACCAAATTTGAGGATTTTAACTTCAAATTATAAGGCGAGGTTTCGTATTACTTAGATCCCAGAAAAGACATATTAAAATGTTGTTTCCAATACAAATGATATAAATCGATGTGTTTTCATTAGAATTAACTAAAATGTTCCTGATTTTCCGTTTATATTACCAATGGAAGATGTACACGTAAAACCGCTCTAATCCGGCTGAAACGTCGATATATGCAATAAAAACAGAACTTCTTTTTCAATATCTTACACAGTATTTTAACGAGAAACAAACAGTTGATTGAAAATGAAGTATTTAAGGATATTTTCTATCCAATTATGTGTTTGCATCATTTTTATCGTATATATAATAAATTAATAACAATAAACTGAAACTTCACAAAAACGTGGAAAAACGGCAAAATATTGCCTAATTCGATGATATTTTGTTTAAATCACATTAGGGAAATGGGGGATGATAAACGCCAAAATATTGCTAAATTCGATGATTTTTTATACAAACCAAATGCAAAAAAACTAGATAAAAAATGCAATAAAATGCGAAATTCTGAGATTTGATGGCTAAATCACATATCGTGAGAAAATATGAAGTAGTGTCGAAATATTGGTATAAACGAATATATTTACGTAAAATCACACTATATGAAAAACGTGAAAAAAGTCACTATATTACCAAATTTGAGGATTTTAACTACAAATTATATGGCGAGGTTTCGTATTACTTAGATCCCAGAAAAGACATATTAAAATGTTGTTTCCAATACAAATGATATAAATCGATGTGTTTTCATTAGAATTAACTAAAATGTTCCTGATTTTCCGTTTATACTACCAATGGAAGATGTACACGTAAAACCGCTCTAATCCGGCTGAAACGTCGATATATGCAATAAAAACAGAACTTCTAACCTTTTAATATCTTACACAGTATTTTAACGAGAAGCAAGTAATTGGTTGCCAATGAAGTATTTAAGGTTATTTTCTAACCAATTATGTGTTTGCATCATTTTTATCGTATATATAATAAATTAATAACAATAAATTGAAAATTCACAAAAACGTGGAAAAACGGCAAAATATTGCCTAATTCGATGATATTTTGTTTAAATCACATAAAGAAAAAGGGGGATGATAAACGTCAAAATATTGGCAAATTCGATGATTTTTAGTACAAAACAAAATGCAAGAAAACTTGATAAAAAATGCAATATTATGCGAAATTCTGAGATTTGAAGGCCAAATCACATATCGTGAGAAAACATGAAGTAATATCGAAATATTGGTATAATCGAATATATTTACGTAAAATCACACTACATGAAAAACGTAAAAAAAGTCACTATATTACCAAATTTGAGGATTTTAACTTCAAATTATATGGCGAGGTTTCGTATTACTTAGATCCCAGAAAAGACATATTAAAATGTGGTTTCCAATACAAATGATAAAAATCAATGTGTTTTCATTAGAAATAACTAAAATGTTCCTGATTTTCCGTTTATATTACCAATCGAAGATGTACACGTAAAACCGCTCTAATTCGGCTGAAACGTCGATATATGCAATAAAAACAGAACTTCTCCCCTTTTAAATATCTTACACAGTATCATAACGAGAAACAAATAGTTGGTTGATAATGAAGTATTTATGGTTAATTTCTAACCAATTATATGTTTGCATCATTTTTATCGTATATATAATGAATTAATAACAATAAACTGAAAATTCACAAAAACGTGGAAAAACGGCAAAATATTGCCTAATTCGATGATATTTTGTTTAAATCACATAAGGGAAATGGGGGCTGATAAACGTCAAAATATTGCTAAATTCGATGATTTTTTATACAAACCAAATGCAAGAAAACTAGCTAAAAAATGCAATATAATGCGAAATTCTGAGATTTGAAGGCTAAATCACATATCGTGAGAAAATATGAAGTAGTGTCGAAATATTGGTATAAACGAATATATTTACGTAAAATCACACTATATGAAAAACGTGAAAAAAGTCACTATATTACCAAATTTGAGGATTTTAACTACAAATTATATGGCGAGGTTTCGTATTACTTAGATCCCAGAAAAGACATATTAAAATGTTGTTTCCAATACAAATGATATAAATCGATGTGTTTTCATTAGAATTAACTAAAATGTTCCTGATTTTCCGTTTATACTACCAATGGAAGATGTACACGTAAAACCGCTCTAATCCGGCTGAAACGTCGATATATGCAATAAAAACAGAACTTCTAACCTTTTAATATCTTACACAGTATTTTAACGAGAAGCAAGTAATTGGTTGCCAATGAAGTATTTAAGGTTATTTTCTAACCAATTATGTGTTTGCATCATTTTTATCGTATATATAATAAATTAATAACAATAAATTGAAACTTCACAAAAACGTGGAAAAACGGCAAAATATTGCCTAATTCGATGATATTTTGTTTAAGTCACATAAAGAAAAAGGGGGATGGTAAACGTCAAAATATTGGCAAATTCGATGATTTTTAATACAAAACAAAATGCAAGAAAACTTGATAAAAAATGCAATATTATGCGAAATTCTGAGATTTGAAGGCCAAATCACATATCGTGAGAAAACATGAAGTAATATCGAAATATTGGTATAATCGAATATATTTACGTAAAATCACACTACATGAAAAACGTAAAAAAAGTCACTATATTACCAAATTTGAGGATTTTAACTTCAAATTATATGGCGAGGTTTCGTATTACTTAGATCCCAGAAAAGACATATTAAAATGTGGTTTCCAATACAAATGATAAAAATCAATGTGTTTTCATTAGAAATAACTAAAATGTTCCTGATTTTCCGTTTATATTACCAATCGAAGATGTACACGTAAAACCGCTCTAATTCGGCTGAAACGTCGATATATGCAATAAAAACAGAACTTCTCCCCTTTTAAATATCTTACACAGTATCATAACGAGAAACAAATAGTTGGTTGATAATGAAGTATTTATGGTTAATTTCTAACCAATTATATGTTTGCATCATTTTTATCGTATATATAATGAATTAATAACAATAAACTGAAAATTCACAAAAACGTGGAAAAACGGCAAAATATTGCCTAATTCGATGATATTTTGTTTAAATCACATAAGGGAATTGGGGGCTGATAAACGTCAAAATATTGCTAAATTCGATGATTTTTTATACAAACCAAATGCAAGAAAACTAGCTAAAAAATGCAATATAATGCGAAATTCTGAGATTTGAAGGCTAAATCACATATCGTGAGAAAATATGAAGTAGTGTCGAAATATTGGTATAAACGAATATATTTACGTAAAATCACACTACATGAAAAACGTGAAAAAAGTCACTATATTACCAAATTTGATGATTTTAACTACAAATTATAAGGCGAGGTTTCGTATTAATTAGATCCCAGAAAAGAAATATTAAAATGTTGTTTCCAATACGAATGATATAAATCGATGTGTTTTCATTAGAATTAACTAAAATGTTCCTGATTTTCCGTTTATATTACCAATGGAAGATGTACACGTAAAACCGCTCTAATCCGGCTGAAACGTCGATATATGCAATAAAAACAGAACTTCTCCCCTTTTAATATCTTACACAGTATTTTAACGAGAAGCAAGTAATTGGTTGCCAATGAAGTATTTAAGGTTATTTTCTAACCAATTACGTGTTTGCATCATTTTTATCGTATATATAATAAATTAATAACAATGAACTGAAAATTCACAAAAACGTAGAAAAACGGCAAAATATTGCCTAATTCGATGATATTTTGTTTAAATCACATAAAGGAAAAGGGGGATGATAAACGTCAAAATATTGCTAAATTCGATGATTTTTAGTACAAAACAAAATGCAAGAAAACTTGATAAAAAATGCAATATTATACGAAATTCTGAGATTTGAAGGCCAAATCACAAATCGTGAGAAAACATGAAGTAATATCGAAATATTGGTATAATCGAATATATTTACGTAAAATCACACTACATGAAAAAACGTGAAAAAAATTCACTATATTACCAAATTTGAGGATTTTAACTTCAAATTATATGGCGAGGTTTCGTATTACTTAGATCCCAGAAAAGACATATTAAAATGTTGTTTCCAATACAAATGATAAAAATCAATGTGTTTTCATTAGAATTAACTAAAATATTCCTGATTTTCCGTTTATATTACCAATGGAAGATGTACACGTAAAACCGCTCTAAACCGGCTAATACGTCGATATATGCTATAAAAACAGAACTTCTCCCCTTTTTAATATCTTACACAGTATCATAACGAGAAACAAATAGTTGGTTGATAATGAAGTATTTCTGGTTAATTTCTAACCAATTATATGTTTGCATCATTTTTATCGTATATATAATGAATTAATAACAATAAACTGAAAATTCACAAAAACGTGGAAAAACGGCAAAATATTGCCTAATTCGATGATATTTTGTTTAAATCACATAAGGGAAATGGGGGATGATAAACGTCAAAATATTGCTAAATTCGATGATTTTTTATACAAACCAAATGCAAGAAAACTAGCTAAAAAATACAATATAATGCGAAATTCTGAGATTTGAAGGCTAAATCACATATCGGGAGAAAACATGAAGTAGTGTCGAAATATTGGTATAAACGAATATATTTACGTAAAATCACACTACATGAAAAACGTGAAAAAAGTCACTATATTACCAAATTTGAGGATTTTAACTACAAATTATATGGCGAGGTTTCGTATTACTTAGATCCCAGAAAAGACATATTAAAATGTTGTTTCCAATACAAATGATATAAATCGATGTGTTTTCATTAGAATTAACTAAAATGTTCCTGATTTTCCGTATATATTACCAATGGAAGATGTACACGTAAAACCGCTCTAATCCGGCGGAAACGTCGATATACGCAATAAAAACAGAACTTCTCCCCTTTTAATATCTTACATAGTATTTTAACGAGAAGCAGGTAATTGCTTGCCAATGAAGTATTTAAGGTTATTTTCTAACCCAATTATGTGTTTGCATCATTTTTATCGTATATATAGTAAATTAATAACAATAAACTGAAAATTCACAAAAACGTGCAAAAACGGCAAAATATTGCCTAATTCGATGATATTTTGTTTAAATCACATAAAGAAAAAGGGGGATGATAAACGTCAAAATATTGCTAAATTCGATGATTTTTAGTACAAAACAAAATGCAAGAATACTTGCTAAAAAATGCAATATTATGCGAAATTCTGAGATTTGAAGGCCAAATCACATATCGTGAGAAAACATGAAGTAATATCGAAAAATTGGTATAATCGAATATGTTTACGTAAAATCACACTACATGAAAAACGTGAAATAAGTCACTATATTACCAAATTTGAGGATTTTAACTTCAAATTATATGGCGAGGTTTCGTACTACTTAGATCCCAGAAAAGACATATTAAAATGTTGTTTCCAATACAAATGATAAAAATCAATGTGTTTTCATTAGAATTAACTAAAATGTTCCTGATTTTCCGTTTATATTACCAATGGAAGTAAAATAGTTTTTTACGATTACGAAGTTTATACACGTAAAACCGCTCTAATCGTTCTGAAACGTCTTTATATGCTATAAAAACAGAACTTCTCCCCTTTTAAATATCTTACACAGTATCATAACGAGAAACAAATAGTTGGTTGATAATGAAGTATTTCTGGTAAATTTCTAACCAATTATATATTTGCATCATTTTTATCGTATATATAATGAATTAATAACAATAAATTGAAAATTCACAAAAACGTGGAAAAACGGCAAAATATTGCCTAATTCGATGATATTTTGTTTAAATCACATTAGGGAAATGGGGGATGATAAACGTCAAAATATTGCTAAATTCGATGATTTTTTATACAAAACAAAATGCAAGAAAACTTGATAAAAAATGCAATATTATGCGAAATTCTGAGATTTGAAGGCCAAATCACATATCGTGAGAAAACATGAAGTAATATCGAAATATAGGTATAATCGAATATATTTACGTAAAATCACACTACATGAAAAAAGTGAAAAAATTTCACTATATTACCAAATTTGAGGATTTTAACTTCAAATTATATGGCGAAGTTTCGTATTACTTAGATCCAAGAAAAGACATTAAAATGTTGTTTCCAATACAAATGATAAAAATCAATGTGTTTTCATTAGAATTAACTAAAATATTCCTGATTTTCCGTTTATATTCCCAATGGAAGATGTACAGGTAAAACCGCTCTAATCATTCTGAAACGTCGATATATGCTATAAAAACAGAACTTCTCCCCTTTTAAATATCTTACACAGTATCATAACGAGAAACAAATAGTTGGTTGATAATGAAGTATTTCTGGTTAATTTCTAACCAATTATATGTTTGCATCATTTTTATCGTATATATAATGAATTAATAACAATAAACTGAAAATTCACAAAAACGTGGAAAAACGGCAAAATATTGCCTAATTCGATGATATTTTGTTTAAATCATATAAGGGAAATGGGGGATGATAAACGTCAAAATATTGCCAAATTCGATGATTTTTTATACAAACCAAATGCAAGAAAACTAGCTAAAAAATGCAATATAATGCGAAATTCCGAGATTTGAAGGCTAAATCACATATCGTGAGAAAACATGAAGTAGTGTCGAAATATTGGTATAAACGAATATATTTACGTAAAATCACACTACATGAAAAAGTGAAAAAAGTCACTATATTACCAAATTTGAGGATTTTAACTTCAAATTATAAGGCGAGGTTTCGTATTACTTAGATCCCAGAAAAGACATATTAAAATGTTGTTTCCAATACAAATGATATAAATCGATGTGTTTTCATTAGAATTAACTAAAATGTTCCTGATTTTCCGTTTATATTACCAATGGAAGATGTACACGTAAAACCGCTCTAATCCGGCTGAAACGTCGATATATGCAATAAAAACAGAACTTAATCCCTTTTAATATCTTACACAGTATTTTAACGAGAAACAAGTAATTGGTTGCAAATGAAGTATTTAAGGTTATTTTGTAACCAATTATGTGTTTGCATCATTTTTATCGTATATATAATGAATTAATAACAATAAACTGAAAATTGACAAAAATGTGGAAAAAAGGCAAAATATTGCCTAATTCGATGATATTTTGTTTAAATCACATAAAGGAAAAGGGGATGATAAACGTCAAAATATTGCTAAATTCGATGATTTTTAGTACAAAACAAAATGCAAGAAAACTTGCTAAAAAATGCAATATTATGCGAAATTCTGAGATTTGAAGGCCAAATCACATATCGTGAGAAAACATGAAGTAATATCGAAATATAGAACTTCTCCCCTTTTAAGTATCTTACACAGTATCATAACGAGAAACAAATAGTTGGTTGATAATGTTTAATTTCTAACCAATTATATGATTGCATCATTTTTATCGTATATATAATGAATTAATAACAATAAACTGAAAATTCACAAAAATGTGGAAAAACGGCAAAATATTGCCTAATTCGATGATATTTTGTTTAAATCACATAAAGAAAAAGGGGGATGATAAACGTTTTGGTTTTTATAAAAACCAAATGCAAGAAAACTAGCTAAAAAATGCAATATAATGCGAAATTCTGGGATTTGAAGGCCAAATCACATATCGTGAGAAAACATGAAGTAATATCGAAATATTGGTATAATCGAATATATTTACGTAAAATCATACTACATGAAAAACGTGAAATAAGTCACTATATTATGAAATTTGAGGATTTTAACTACAAATTATACGGCGAGGTTTCGTATTACTTAGGTCCAAGAAAAGACATTTTAAATGTTGTTTCCAATACAAATGATATAATTCGATGTGTTTTCATTAGAATTAACTAAAATGTTCCTGATTTTCAGTTTATATTACCAATGGAAGATGTACACGTAAAACCGCTCTAATCCGGCTGAAACGTCGATATATGCAATAAAAACAGAACTTCTCCTCTTTCAATATCTTACACAGTATTTTAACGAGAAACAAACAGTTGATTGAAAATGAAGTATTTAAGGATATTTTCTATCCAATTATGTGTTTGCATCATTTTTATCGTATATATAATAAATTAATAACAATAAACTGAAAATTCACAAAAACGTGGAAAAACGGCAAAATATTGCCTAATTCGATGATATTTTGTTTAAATCACATTAGGGAAATGGGGGATGATAAACGTCAAAATATTGCTAAATTCGATGATTTTTTATACAAACCAAATGCAAAAAAACTAGATAAAAAATGCAATATAATGCGAAATTCTGAGATTTGAAGGCTAAATCACATATCGTGAGAAAACATGAAGTAGTGTCGAAATATTGGTATAAACGAATATATTTACGTAAAATCACACTACATGAAAAACGTGAAAAAAGTCACTATATTACAAAATTTGAGGATTTTAACTACAAATTATATGGCGAGGTTTCGTATTACTTAGATCCCAGAAATGACATATTAAAATGTTGTTTCCAATACAAATGATATAAATCGATGTGTTTTCATTAGAATTAACTAAAATGTTCCTGATTTTCCGTTTATACTACCAATGGAAGATGTACACGTAAAACCGCTCTAATCCGGCTGAAACGTCGATATATGCAATAAAAACAGAACTTCTAACCTTTTAATATCTTACACAGTATTTTAACGAGAAGCAAGTAATTGGTTGCCAATGAAGTATTTAAGGTTATTTTCTAACCAATTATGTGTTTGCATCATTTTTATCGTATACATAATAAATTAATAACAATAAATTGAAAATTCACAAAAACGTGGAAAAACGGCAAAATATTGCCTAATTCGATGATATTTTGTTTAAATCACATAAAGGAAAAGGGGGATGATAAACGTCAAAATATTGGTAAATTCGATGATTTTTAGTACAAAACAAAATGCAAGAAAACTTGATAAAAAATGCAATATTATGCGAAATTCTGAGATTTCAAGGCCAAATCACATATCGTGAGAAAACATGAAGTAATATCGAAATATTGGTATAATCGAATATATTTACGTAAAATCACACTACATGAAAAAACGTGAAAAAAATTCACTATATTACCAAATTTGAGGATTTTAACTTCAAATTATATGGCGAGGTTTCGTATTACTTACATCCCAGAAAAGGCATATTAAAATGTTGTTTCCAATACAAATGATAATAATCAATGTGTTTTCATTAGAATTAACTAAAATATTCCTGATTTTCCGTTTATATTACCAATGGAAGATGTACACGTAAAACCGCTCTAAACCGGCTAATACGTCGATATATGCTATAAAAACAGAACTTCTCCCCTTTTTAATATCTTACACAGTATCATAACGAGAAACAAATAGTTGGTTGATAATGAAGTATTTCTGGTTAATTTCTAACCAATTATATGTTTGCATCATTTTTATCGTATATATAATGAATTAATAACAATAAACTGAAAATTCACAAAAACGTGGAAAAACGGCAAAATATTGCCTAATTCGATGATATTTTGTTTAAATCACATAAGGGAAATGGGGGATGATAAAAGTCAAAATATTGCTAAATTCGATGATTTTTTATACAAACCAAATGCAAGAAAACTAGCTAAAAAATACAATATAATGCGAAATTCTAAGATTTGAAGGCTAAATCACATATCGGGAGAAAACATGAAGTAGTGTCGAAATATTGGTATAAACGAATATATTTACGTAAAATCTACACTACATGAAAAACGTGAAAAAAGTCACTATATTACCAAATTTGAGGATTTTAACTACAAATTATATGGCGAGGTTTCGTATTACTTAGATCCCAGAAAAGACATATTAAAATGTTGTTTCCAATACAAATGATATAAATCGATGTCTTTTCATTAGAATTAACTAAAATGTTCCTGATTTTCCGTATATATTACCAATGGAAGATGTACACGTAAAACCGCTCTAATCCGGCGGAAACGTCGATATACGCAATAAAAACAGAACTTCTCCCCTTTTAATATCTTACACAGTATTTTAACGAGAAGCAGGTAATTGCTTGCCAATGAAGTATTTAAGGTTATTTTCTAACCCAATTATGTGTTTGCATCATTTTTATCGTATATATAATAAATTAATAACAATAAACTGAAAATTCACAAAAACGTGGAAAAACGGCAAAATATTGCCTAATTCGATGATATTTTGTTTAAATCACATAAAGAAAAAGGGGGATGATAAACGTCAAAATATTGGTAAATTCGATGATTTTTAGTACAAAACAAAATGCAAGAAAACTTGATAAAAAATGCAATATTATGCGAAATTCTGAGATTTGAAGGCCAAATCACATATCGTGAGAAAACATGAAGTAATATCGAAATATTGGTATAATCGAATATATTTACGTAAAATCACACTACATGAAAAAACGTGAAAAAAATTCACTATATTACCAAATTTGAGGATTTTAACTTCAAATTATATGGCGAGGTTTCGTATTACTTACATCCCAGAAAAGACATATTAAAATGTTGTTTCCAATACAAATGATAAAAATCAATGTGTTTTCATTAGAATTAACTAAAATATTCCTGATTTTCCGTTTATATTACCAATGGAAGATGTACACGTAAAACCGCTCTAAACCGGCTAATACGTCGATATATGCTATAAAAAGAGAACATCTCCCCTTTTTAATATCTTACACAGTATCATAACGAGAAACAAATAGTTGGTTGATAATGAAGTATTTCTGGTTAATTTCTAACCAATTATATGTTTGCATCATTTTTATCGTATATATAATGAATTAATAACAATAAACTGAAAATTCACAAAAACGTGGAAAAACGGCAAAATATTGCCTAATTCGATGATATTTTGTTTAAATCACATAAGGGAAATGGGGGATGATAAACGTCAAAATATTGCTAAATTCGATGATTTTTTATACAAACCAAATGCAAGAAAACTAGCTAAAAAATACAATATAATGCGAAATTCTAAGATTTGAAGGCTAAATCACATATCGGGAGAAAACATGAAGTAGTGTCGAAATATTGGTATAAACGAATATATTTACGTAAAATCTACACTACATGAAAAACGTGAAAAAAGTCACTATATTACCAAATTTGAGGATTTTAACTACAAATTATATGGCGAGGTTTCGTATTACTTAGATCCCAGAAAAGACATATTAAAATGTTGTTTCCAATACAAATGATATAAATCGATGTCTTTTCATTAGAATTAACTAAAATGTTCCTGATTTTCCGTATATATTACCAATGGAAGATGTACACGTAAAACCGCTCTAATCCGGCGGAAACGTCGATATACGCAATAAAAACAGAACTTCTCCCCTTTTAATATCTTACACAGTATTTTAACGAGAAGCAGGTAATTGCTTGCCAATGAAGTATTTAAGGTTATTTTCTAACCCAATTATGTGTTTGCATCATTTTTATCGTATATATAATAAATTAATAACAATAAACTGAAAATTCACAAAAACGTGGAAAAACGGCAAAATATTGCCTAATTCGATGACATTTTGTTTAAATCACATAAAGAAAAAGGGGGATGATAAACGTCAAAATATTGCTAAATTCGATGATTTTTAGTACAAAACAAAATGCAAGAATACTTGCTAAAAAATGCAATATTATGCGAAATTCTGAGATTTGAAGGCCAAATCACATATCGTGAGAAAACATGAAGTAATATCGAAAAATTGGTATAATCGAATATGTTTACGTAAAATCACACTACATGAAAAACGTGAAATAAGTCACTATATTACCAAATTTGAGGATTTTAACTTCAAATTATATGGCGAGGTTTCGTACTACTTAGATCCCAGAAAAGACATATTAAAATGTTGTTTCCAATACAAATGATAAAAATCAATGTGTTTTCATTAGAATTAACTAAAATATTCCTGATTTTCCGTTTATATTACCAATGGAAGATGTACACGTAAAACCGCTCTAAACCGGTTAATACGTCGATATATGCTATAAAAACAGAACTTCTCCCCTTTTTAATATCTTACACAGTATCATAACGAGAAACAAATAGTTCGTTGATAATGAAGTATTTCTGGTTAATTTCTAACCAATTATATGTTTGCATCATTTTTATCGTATATATAATGAATTAATAACAATAAACTGAAAATTCACAAAAACGTGGAAAAACGGCAAAATATTGCCTAATTCGATGATATTTTGTTTAAATCACATAAGGGAAATGGGGGATGATAAACGTCAAAATATTGCTAAATTCGATGATTTTTTATACAAACCAAATGCAAGAAAACTAGCTAAAAAATACAATATAATGCGAAATTCTGAGATTTGAAGGCTAAATCACATATCGGGAGAAAACATGAAGTAGTGTCGAAATATTGGTATAAACGAATATATTTACGTAAAATCACACTACATGAAAAACGTGAAAAAAGTCACTATATTACCAAATTTGAGGATTTTAACTACAAATTATATGGCGAGGTTTCGTATTACTTAGATCCCAGAAAAGACATATTAAAATGTTGTTTCCAATACAAATGATATAAATCGATGTGTTTTCATTAGAATTAACTAAAATGTTCCTGATTTTCCGTATATATTACCAATGGAAGATGTACACGTAAAACCGCTCTAATCCGGCGGAAACGTCGATATACGCAATAAAAACAGAACTTCTCCCTTTTTAATATCTTACATAGTATTTTAACGAGAAGCAGGTAATTGCTTGCCAATGAAGTATTTAAGGTTATTTTCTAACCCAATTATGTGTTTGCATCATTTTTATCGTATATATAATAAATTAATAACAATAAACTGAAAATTCACAAAAACGTGGAAAAACGGCAAAATATTGCCTAATTCGATGATATTTTGTTTAAATCACATAAAGAAAAAGGGGGATGATAAACGTCAAAATATTGCTAAATTCGATGATTTTTAGTACAAAACAAAATGCAAGAATACTTGCTAAAAAATGCAATATTATGCGAAATTCTGAGATTTGAAGGCCAAATCACATATCGTGAGAAAACATGAAGTAATATCGAAAAATTGGTATAATCGAATATGTTTACGTAAAATCACACTACATGAAAAACGTGAAATAAGTCACTATATTACCAAATTTGAGGATTTTAACTTCAAATTATATGGCGAGGTTTCGTACTACTTAGATCCCAGAAAAGACATATTAAAATGTTGTTTCCAATACAAATGATAAAAATCAATGTGTTTTCATTAGAATTAACTAAAATGTTCCTGATTTTCCGTTTATATTACCAATGGAAGTAAAATAGTTTTTTACGATTACGAAGTTTATACACGTAAAACCGCTCTAATCGTTCTGAAACGTCTTTATATGCTATAAAAACAGAACTTCTCCCCTTTTAAATATCTTACACAGTATCATAACGAGAAACAAATAGTTGGTTGATAATGAAGTATTTCTGGTAAATTTCTAACCAATTATATATTTGCATCATTTTTATCGTATATATAAGGAATTAATAACAATAAATTGAAAATTCACAAAAACGTGGAAAAACGGCAAAATATTGCCTAATTCGATGATATTTTGTTTAAATCACATTAGGGAAATGGGGGATGATAAACGTCAAAATATTGCTAAATTCGATGATTTTTTATACAAAACAAAATGCAAGAAAACTTGATAAAAAATGCAATATTATGCGAAATTCTGAGATTTGAAGGCCAAATCACATATCGTGAGAAAACATGAAGTAATATCGAAATATTGGTATAATCGAATATATTTACGTAAATTCACACTACATGAAAAAAGTGAAAAAATTTCACTATATTACCAAATTTGAGGATTTTAACTTCAAATTATATGGCGAAGTTTCGTATTACTTAGATCCAAGAAAAGACATATTAAAATGTTGTTTCCAATACAAATGATAAAAATCAATGTGTTTTCATTAGAATTAACTAAAATATTCCTGATTTTCCGTTTATATTCCCAATGGAAGATGTACAGGTAAAACCGCTCTAATCATTCTGAAACGTCGATATATGCTATAAAAACAGAACTTCTCCCCTTTTAAATATCTTACACAGTATCATAACGAGAAACAAATAGTTGGTTGATAATGAAGTATTTCTGGTTAATTTCTAACCAATTATATGTTTGCATCATTTTTATCGTATATATAATGAATTAATAACAATAAACTGAAAATTCACAAAAACGTGGAAAAACGGCAAAATATTGCCTAATTCGATGATATTTTGTTTAAATCACATAAGGGAAATGGGGGATGATAAACGTCAAAATATTGCCAAATTCGATGATTTTTTATACAAACCAAATGCAAGAAAACTAGCTAAAAAATGCAATATAATGCGAAATTCCGAGATTTGAAGGCTAAATCACATATCGTGAGAAAACATGAAGTAGTGTCGAAATATTGGTATAAACGAATATATTTACGTAAAATCACACTACATGAAAAACGTGAAAAAAGTCACTATATTACCAAATTTGAGGATTTTAACTACAAATTATATGGCGAGGTTTCGTATTACTTAGATCCCAGAAATGACATATTAAAATGTTGTTTCCAATACAAATGATATAAATCGATGTGTTTTCATTAGAATTAACTAAAATGTTCCTGATTTTCCGTTTATATTACCAATGGAAGATGTACACGTAAAACCGCTCTAATCCGGCTGAAACGTCGATATATGCAATAAAAACAGAACTTAATCCCTTTTAATATCTTACACAGTATTTTAACGAGAAACAAGTAATTGGTTGCAAATGAAGTATTTAAGGTTATTTTGTAACCAATTATGTGTTTGCATCATTTTTATCGTATATATAATGAATTAATAACAATAAACTGAAAATTGACAAAAATGTGGAAAAAAGGCAAAATATTGCCTAATTCGATGATATTTTGTTTAAATCACATAAAGGAAAAGGGGATGATAAACGTCAAAATATTGCTAAATTCGATGATTTTTAGTACAAAACAAAATGCAAGAAAACTTGCTAAAAAATGCAATATTATGCGAAATTCTGAGATTTGAAGGCCAAATCACATATCGTGAGAAAACATGAAGTAATATCGAAATATAGAACTTCTCCCCTTTTAAGTATCTTACACAGTATCATAACGAGAAACAAATAGTTGGTTGATAATGTTTAATTTCTAACCAATTATATGATTGCATCATTTTTATCGTATATATAATGAATTAATAACAATAAACTGAAAATTCACAAAAATGTGGAAAAACGGCAAAATATTGCCTAATTCGATGATATTTTGTTTAAATCACATAAAGAAAAAGGGGGATGATAAACGTTTTGGTTTTTATAAAAACCAAATGCAAGAAAACTAGCTAAAAAATGCAATATAATGCGAAATTCTGGGATTTGAAGGCCAAATCACATATCGTGAGAAAACATGAAGTAATATCGAAATATTGGTATAATCGAATATATTTACGTAAAATCATACTACATGAAAAACGTGAAATAAGTCACTATATTATGAAATTTGAGGATTTTAACTACAAATTATACGGCGAGGTTTCGTATTACTTAGGTCCCAGAAAAGACATTTTAAATGTTGTTTCCAATACAAATGATATAATTCGATGTGTTTTCATTAGAATTAACTAAAATGTTCCTGATTTTCAGTTTATATTACCAATGGAAGATGTACACGTAAAACCGCTCTAATCCGGCTGAAACGTCGATATATGCAATAAAAACAGAACTTCTCCTCTTTCAATATCTTACACAGTATTTTAACGAGAAACAAACAGTTGATTGAAAATGAAGTATTTAAGGATATTTTCTATCCAATTATGTGTTTGCATCATTTTTATCGTATATATAATAAATTAATAACAATAAACTGAAAATTCACAAAAACGTGGAAAAACGGCAAAATATTGCCTAATTCGATGATATTTTGTTTAAATCACATTAGGGAAATGGGGGATGATAAACGTCAAAATATTGCTAAATTCGATGATTTTTTATACAAACCAAATGCAAAAAAACTAGATAAAAAATGCAATATAATGCGAAATTCTGAGATTTGAAGGCTAAATCACATATCGTGAGAAAACATGAAGTAGTGTCGAAATATTGGTATAAACGAATATATTTACGTAAAATCACACTACATGAAAAACGTGAAAAAAGTCACTATATTACAAAATTTGAGGATTTTAACTACAAATTATATGGCGAGGTTTCGTATTACTTAGATCCCAGAAATGACATATTAAAATGTTGTTTCCAATACAAATGATATAAATCGATGTGTTTTCATTAGAATTAACTAAAATGTTCCTGATTTTCCGTTTATACTACCAATGGAAGATGTACACGTAAAACCGCTCTAATCCGGCTGAAACGTCGATATATGCAATAAAAACAGAACTTCTAACCTTTTAATATCTTACACAGTATTTTAACGAGAAGCAAGTAATTGGTTGCCAATGAAGTATTTAAGGTTATTTTCTAACCAATTATGTGTTTGCATCATTTTTATCGTATACATAATAAATTAATAACAATAAATTGAAAATTCACAAAAACGTGGAAAAACGGCAAAATATTGCCTAATTCGATGATATTTTGTTTAAATCACATAAAGGAAAAGGGGGATGATAAACGTCAAAATATTGGTAAATTCGATGATTTTTAGTACAAAACAAAATGCAAGAAAACTTGATAAAAAATGCAATATTATGCGAAATTCTGAGATTTGAAGGCCAAATCACATATCGTGAGAAAACATGAAGTAATATCGAAATATTGGTATAATCGAATATATTTACGTAAAATCACACTACATGAAAAAACGTGAAAAAAATTCACTATATTACCAAATTTGAGGATTTTAACTTCAAATTATATGGCGAGGTTTCGTATTACTTACATCCCAGAAAAGACATATTAAAATGTTGTTTCCAATACAAATGATAAAAATCAATGTGTTTTCATTAGAATTAACTAAAATATTCCTGATTTTCCGTTTATATTACCAATGGAAGATGTACACGTAAAACCGCTCTAAACCGGCTAATACGTCGATATATGCTATAAAAACAGAACTTCTCCCCTTTTTAATATCTTACACAGTATCATAACGAGAAACAAATAGTTGGTTGATAATGAAGTATTTCTGGTTAATTTCTAACCAATTATATGTTTGCATCATTTTTATCGTATATATAATGAATTAATAACAATAAACTGAAAATTCACAAAAACGTGGAAAAACGGCAAAATATTGCCTAATTCGATGATATTTTGTTTAAATCACATAAGGGAAATGGGGGATGATAAACGTCAAAATATTGCTAAATTCGATGATTTTTTATACAAACCAAATGCAAGAAAACTAGCTAAAAAATACAATATAATGCGAAATTCTAAGATTTGAAGGCTAAATCACATATCGTGAGAAAACATGAAGTAGTGTCGAAATATTGGTATAAACGAATATATTTACGTAAAATCACACTACATGAAAAAGTGAAAAAAGTCACTATATTACCAAATTTGAGAATTTTAACTTCAAATTATAAGGCGAGGTTTCGTATTACTTAGATCCCAGAAAAGACATATTAAAATGTTGTTTCCAATACAAATGATATAAATCGATGTGTTTTCATTAGAATTAACTAAAATGTTCCTGATTTTCCGTTTATATTACCAATGGAAGATGTACACGTAAAACCGCTCTAATCCGGCTGAAACGTCGATATATGCAATAAAAACAGAACTTAATCCCTTTTAATATCTTACATAGTATTTTAACGAGAAGCAGGTAATTGCTTGCCAATGAAGTATTTAAGGTTATTTTCTAACCCAATTATGTGTTTGCATCATTTTTATCGTATATATAATAAATTAATAACAATAAACTGAAAATTCACAAAAACGTGGAAAAACGGCAAAATATTGCCTAATTCGATGATATTTTGTTTAAATCACATAAAGAAAAAGGGGGATGATAAACGTCAAAATATTGCTAAATTCGATGATTTTTAGTACAAAACAAAATGCAAGAATACTTGCTAAAAAATGCAATATTATGCGAAATTCTGAGATTTGAAGGCCAAATCACATATCGTGAGAAAACATGAAGTAATATCGAAAAATTGGTATAATCGAATATGTTTACGTAAAATCACACTACATGAAAAACGTGAAATAAGTCACTATATTACCAAATTTGAGGATTTTAACTTCAAATTATATGGCGAGGTTTCGTACTACTTAGATCCCAGAAAAGACATATTAAAATGTTGTTTCCAATACAAATGATAAAAATCAATGTGTTTTCATTAGAATTAACTAAAATGTTCCTGATTTTCCGTTTATATTACCAATGGAAGTAAAATAGTTTTTTACGATTACGAAGTTTATACACGTAAAACCGCTCTAATCGTTCTGAAACGTCTTTATATGCTATAAAAACAGAACTTCTCCCCTTTTAAATATCTTACACAGTATCATAACGAGAAACAAATAGTTGGTTGATAATGAAGTATTTCTGGTAAATTTCTAACCAATTATATATTTGCATCATTTTTATCGTATATATAATGAATTAATAACAATAAATTGAAAATTCACAAAAACGTGGAAAAACGGCAAAATATTGCCTAATTCGATGATATTTTGTTTAAATAACATTAGGGAAATGGGGGATGATAAACGTCAAAATATTGCTAAATTCGATGATTTTTTATACAAAACAAAATGCAAGAAAACTTGATAAAAAATGCAATATTATGCGAAATTCTGAGATTTGAAGGCCAAATCACATATCGTGAGAAAACATGAAGTAATATCGAAATATTGGTATAATCGAATATATTTACGTAAAATCACACTACATGAAAAAAGTGAAAAAATTTCACTATATTACCAAATTTGAGGATTTTAACTTCAAATTATATGGCGAAGTTTCGTATTACTTAGATCCAAGAAAAGACATATTAAAATGTTGTTTCCAATACAAATGATAAAAATCAATGTGTTTTCATTAGAATTAACTAAAATATTCCTGATTTTCCGTTTATATTCCCAATGGAAGATGTACAGGTAAAACCGCTCTAATCATTCTGAAACGTCGATATATGCTGTAAAAACAGAACTTCTCCCCTTTTAAATATCTTACACAGTATCATAACGAGAAACAAATAGTTGGTTGATAATGAAGTATTTCTGGTTAATTTCTAACCAATTATATGTTTGCATCATTTTTATCGTATATATAATGAATTAATAACAATAAACTGAAAATTCACAAAAACGTGGAAAAACGGCAAAATATTGCCTAATTCGATGATATTTTGTTTAAATCACATAAGGGAAATGGGGGATGATAAACGTCAAAATATTGCCAAATTCGATGATTTTTTATACAAACCAAATGCAAGAAAACTAGCTAAAAAATGCAATATAATGCGAAATTCCGAGATTTGAAGGCTAAATCACATATCGTGAGAAAACATGAAGTAGTGTCGAAATATTGGTATAAACGAATATATTTACGTAAAATCACACTACATGAAAAACGTGAAAAAAGTCACTATATTACCAAATTTGAGGATTTTAACTACAAATTATATGGCGAGGTTTCGTATTACTTAGATCCCAGAAATGACATATTAAAATGTTGTTTCCAATACAAATGATATAAATCGATGTGTTTTCATTAGAATTAACTAAAATGTTCCTGATTTTCCGTTTATACTACCAATGGAAGATGTACACGTAAAACCGCTCTAATCCGGCTGAAACGTCGATATATGCAATAAAAACAGAACTTCTAACCTTTTAATATCTTACACAGTATTTTAACGAGAAGCAAGTAATTGGTTGCCAATGAAGTATTTAAGGTTATTTTCTAACCAATTATGTGTTTGCATCATTTTTATCGTATACATAATAAATTAATAACAATAAATTGAAAATTCACAAAAACGTGGAAAAACGGCAAAATATTGCCTAATTCGATGATATTTTGTTTAAATCACATAAAGGAAAAGGGGGATGATAAACGTCAAAATATTGGTAAATTCGATGATTTTTAGTACAAAACAAAATGCAAGAAAACTTGATAAAAAATGCAATATTATGCGAAATTCTGAGATTTGAAGGCCAAATCACATATCGTGAGAAAACATGAAGTAATATCGAAATATTGGTATAATCGAATATATTTACGTAAAATCACACTACATGAAAAAACGTGAAAAAAATTCACTATATTACCAAATTTGAGGATTTTAACTTCAAATTATATGGCGAGGTTTCGTATTACTTACATCCCAGAAAAGACATATTAAAATGTTGTTTCCAATACAAATGATAAAAATCAATGTGTTTTCATTAGAATTAACTAAAATATTCCTGATTTTCCGTTTATATTACCAATGGAAGATGTACACGTAAAACCGCTCTAAACCGGCTAATACGTCGATATATGCTATAAAAACAGAACTTCTCCCCTTTTTAATATCTTACACAGTATCATAACGAGAAACAAATAGTTGGTTGATAATGAAGTATTTCTGGTTAATTTCTAACCAATTATATGTTTGCATCATTTTTATCGTATATATAATGAATTAATAACAATAAACTGAAAATTCACAAAAACGTGGAAAAACGGCAAAATATTGCCTAATTCGATGATATTTTGTTTAAATCACATAAGGGAAATGGGGGATGATAAACGTCAAAATATTGCTAAATTCGATGATTTTTTATACAAACCAAATGCAAGAAAACTAGCTAAAAAATACAATATAATGCGAAATTCTAAGATTTGAAGGCTAAATCACATATCGTGAGAAAACATGAAGTAGTGTCGAAATATTGGTATAAACGAATATATTTACGTAAAATCACACTACATGAAAAAGTGAAAAAAGTCACTATATTACCAAATTTGAGAATTTTAACTTCAAATTATAAGGCGAGGTTTCGTATTACTTAGATCCCAGAAAAGACATATTAAAATGTTGTTTCCAATACAAATGATATAAATCGATGTGTTTTCATTAGAATTAACTAAAATGTTCCTGATTTTCCGTTTATATTACCAATGGAAGATGTACACGTAAACCCGCTCTAATCCGGCTGAAACGTCGATATATGCAATAAAAACAGAACTTAATCCCTTTTAATATCTTACACAGTATTTTAACGAGAAACAAGTAATTGGTTGCAAATGAAGTATTTAAGGTTATTTTGTAACCAATTATGTGTTTGCATCATTTTTATCGTATATATAATGAATTAATAACAATAAACTGAAAATTGACAAAAATGTGGAAAAAAGGCAAAATATTGCCTAATTCGATGATATTTTGTTTAAATCACATAAAGGAAAAGGGGATGATAAACGTCAAAATATTGCTAAATTCGATGATTTTTAGTACAAAACAAAATGCAAGAAAACTTGCTAAAAAATGCAATATTATGCGAAATTCTGAGATTTGAAGGCCAAATCACATATCGTGAGAAAACATGAAGTAATATCGAAATATAGAACTTCTCCCCTTTTAAGTATCTTACACAGTATCATAACGAGAAACAAATAGTTTGTTGATAATGTTTAATTTCTAACCAATTATATGATTGCATCATTTTTATCGTATATATAATGAATTAATAACAATAAACTGAAAATTCACAAAAATGTGGAAAAACGGCAAAATATTGCCTAATTCGATGATATTTTGTTTAAATCACATAAGGGAAATGGGGGATGATAAACGTTTTGGTTTTTATAAAAACCAAATGCAAGAAAACTAGCTAAAAAATGCAATATAATGCGAAATTCTGGGATTTGAAGGCCAAATCACATATCGTGAGAAAACATGAAGTAATATCGAAATATTGGTATAATCGAATATATTTACGTAAAATCATACTACATGAAAAACGTGAAATAAGTCACTATATTATGAAATTTGAGGATTTTAACTACAAATTATATGGCGAGGTTTCGTATTACTTAGATCCCAGAAAAGACATATTAAAATGTTGTTTCCAATACAAATGATAAAAATCAATGTGTTTTCATTAGAATTAACTAAAATATTCCTGATTTTCCGTTTATATTACCAATGGAAGATGTACACGTAAAACCGCTCTAAACCGGTTAATACGTCGATATATGCTATAAAAACAGAACTTCTCCCCTTTTTAATATCTTACACAGTATCATAACGAGAAACAAATAGTTCGTTGATAATGAAGTATTTCTGGTTAATTTCTATCCAATTATATGTTTGCATCATTTTTATCGTATATATAATGAATTAATAACAATAAACTGAAAATTCACAAAAACGTGGAAAAACGGCAAAATATTGCCTAATTCGATGATATTTTGTTTAAATCACATAAGGGAAATGGGGGATGATAAACGTCAAAATATTGCTAAATTCGATGATTTTTTATACAAACCAAATGCAAGAAAACTAGCTAAAAAATACAATATAATGCGAAATTCTGAGATTTGAAGGCTAAATCACATATCGGGAGAAAACATGAAGTAGTGTCGAAATATTGGTATAAACGAATATATTTACGTAAAATCACACTACATGAAAAAGTGAAAAAAGTCACTATATTACCAAATTTGAGAATTTTAACTTCAAATTATAAGGCGAGGTTTCGTATTACTTAGATCCCAGAAAAGACATATTAAAATGTTGTTTCCAATACAAATGATATAAATCGATGTGTTTTCATTAGAATTAACTAAAATGTTCCTGATTTTCCGTTTATATTACCAATGGAAGATGTACACGTAAAACCGCTCTAATCCGGCTGAAACGTCGATATATGCAATAAAAACAGAACTTATTCCCTTTTAATATCTTACACAGTATTTTAACGAGAAACAAGTAATTGGTTGCAAATGAAGTATTTAAGGTTATTTTGTAACCAATTATGTGTTTGCATCATTTTTATCGTATATATAATGAATTAATAACAATAAACTGAAAATTGACAAAAATGTGGAAAAAAGGCAAAATATTGCCTAATTCGATGATATTTTGTTTAAATCACATAAAGGAAAAGGGGATGATAAACGTCAAAATATTGCTAAATTCGATGATTTTTAGTACAAAACAAAATGCAAGAAAACTTGCTAAAAAATGCAATATTATGCGAAATTCTGAGATTTGAAGGCCAAATCACATATCGTGAGAAAACATGAAGTAATATCGAAATATAGAACTTCTCCCCTTTTAAGTATCTTACACAGTATCATAACGAGAAACAAATAGTTTGTTGATAATGTTTAATTTCTAACCAATTATATGATTGCATCATTTTTATCGTATATATAATGAATTAATAACAATAAACTGAAAATTCACAAAAATGTGGAAAAACGGCAAAATATTGCCTAATTCGATGATATTTTGTTAAAATCACATAAGGGAAATGGGGGATGATAAACGTTTTGGTTTTTATAAAAACCAAATGCAAGAAAACTAGCTAAAAAATGCAATATAATGCGAAATTCTGGGATTTGAAGGCCAAATCACATATCGTGAGAAAACATGAAGTAATATCGAAATATTGGTATAATCGAATATATTTACGTAAAATCATACTACATGAAAAACGTGAAATAAGTCACTATATTATGAAATTTGAGGATTTTAACTACAAATTATATGGCGAGGTTTCGTATTACTTAGATCCCAGAAAAGACATATTAAAATGTTGTTTCCAATACAAATGATAAAAATCAATGTGTTTTCATTAGAATTAACTAAAATATTCCTGATTTTCCGTTTATATTACCAATGGAAGATGTACACGTAAAACCGCTCTAAACCGGTTAATACGTCGATATATGCTATAAAAACAGAACTTCTCCCCTTTTTAATATCTTACACAGTATCATAACGAGAAACAAATAGTTCGTTGATAATGAAGTATTTCTGGTTAATTTCTAACCAATTATATGTTTGCATCATTTTTATCGTATATATAATGAATTAATAACAATAAACTGAAAATTCACAAAAACGTGGAAAAACGGCAAAATATTGCCTAATTCGATGATATTTTGTTTAAATCACATAAGGGAAATGGGGGATGATAAACGTCAAAATATTGCTAAATTCGATGATTTTTTATACAAACCAAATGCAAGAAAACTAGCTAAAAAATACAATATAATGCGAAATTCTGAGATTTGAAGGCTAAATCACATATCGGGAGAAAACATGAAGTAGTGTCGAAATATTGGTATAAACGAATATATTTACGTAAAATCACACTACATGAAAAACGTGAAAAAAGTCACTATATTACCAAATTTGAGGATTTTAACTACAAATTATATGGCGAGGTTTCGTATTACTTAGATCCCAGAAAAGACATATTAAAATGTTGTTTCCAATACAAATGATATAAATCGATGTGTTTTCATTAGAATTAACTAAAATGTTCCTGATTTTCCGTATATATTACCAATGGAAGATGTACACGTAAAACCGCTCTAATCCGGCGGAAACGTCGATATACGCAATAAAAACAGAACTTCTCCCCTTTTAATATCTTACATAGTATTTTAACGAGAAGCAGGTAATTGCTTGCCAATGAAGTATTTAAGGTTATTTTCTAACCCAATTATGTGTTTGCATCATTTTTATCGTATATATAATAAATTAATAACAATAAACTGAAAATTCACAAAAACGTGGAAAAACGGCAAAATATTGCCTAATTCGATGATATTTTGTTTAAATCACATAAAGAAAAAGGGGGATGATAAACGTCAAAATATTGCTAAATTCGATGATTTTTAGTACAAAACAAAATGCAAGAATACTTGCTAAAAAATGCAATATTATGCGAAATTCTGAGATTTGAAGGCCAAATCACATATCGTGAGAAAACATGAAGTAATATCGAAAAATTGGTATAATCGAATATGTTTACGTAAAATCACACTACATGAAAAACGTGAAATAAGTCACTATATTACCAAATTTGAGGATTTTAACTTCAAATTATATGGCGAGGTTTCGTACTACTTAGATCCCAGAAAAGACATATTAAAATGTTGTTTCCAATACAAATGATAAAAATCAATGTGTTTTCATTAGAATTAACTAAAATGTTCCTGATTTTCCGTTTATATTACCAATGGAAGTAAAATAGTTTTTTACGATTACGAAGTTTATACACGTAAAACCGCTCTAATCGTTCTGAAACGTCTTTATATGCTATAAAAACAGAACTTCTCCCCTTTTAAATATCTTACACAGTATCATAACGAGAAACAAATAGTTAGTTGATAATGAAGTATTTCTGGTAAATTTCTAACCAATTATATATTTGCATCATTTTTATCGTATATATAATGAATTAATAACAATAAATTGAAAATTCACAAAAACGTGGAAAAACGGCAAAATATTGCCTAATTCGATGATATTTTGTTTAAATCACATTAGGGAAATGGGGGATGATAAACGTCAAAATATTGCTAAATTCGATGATTTTTTATACAAAACAAAATGCAAGAAAACTTGATAAAAAATGCAATATTATGCGAAATTCTGAGATTTGAAGGCCAAATCACATATCGTGAGAAAACATGAAGTAATATCGAAATATTGGTATAATCGAATATATTTACGTAAAATCACACTACATGAAAAAAGTGAAAAAATTTCACTATATTACCAAATTTGAGGATTTTAACTTCAAATTATATGGCGAAGTTTCGTATTACTTAGATCCAAGAAAAGACATATTAAAATGTTGTTTCCAATACAAATGATAAAAATCAATGTGTTTTCATTAGAATTAACTAAAATATTCCTGATTTTCCGTTTATATTCCCAATGGAAGATGTACAGGTAAAACCGCTCTAATCATTCTGAAACGTCGATATATGCTATAAAAACAGAACTTCTCCCCTTTTAAATATCTTACACAGTATCATAACGAGAAACAAATAGTTGGTTGATAATGAAGTATTTCTGGTTAATTTCTAACCAATTATATGTTTGCATCATTTTTATCGTATATATAATGAATTAATAACAATAAACTGAAAATTCACAAAAACGTGGAAAAACGGCAAAATATTGCCTAATTCGATGATATTTTGTTTAAATCACATAAGGGAAATGGGGGATGATAAACGTCAAAATATTGCCAAATTCGATGATTTTTTATACAAACCAAATGCAAGAAAACTAGCTAAAAAATGCAATATAATGCGAAATTCCGAGATTTGAAGGCTAAATCACATATCGTGAGAAAACATGAAGTAGTGTCGAAATATTGGTATAAACGAATATATTTACGTAAAATCACACTACATGAAAAACGTGAAAAAAGTCACTATATTACCAAATTTGAGGATTTTAACTACAAATTATATGGCGAGGTTTCGTATTACTTAGATCCCAGAAATGACATATTAAAATGTTGTTTCCAATACAAATGATATAAATCGATGTGTTTTCATTAGAATTAACTAAAATGTTCCTGATTTTCCGTTTATATTACCAATGGAAGATGTACACGTAAAACCGCTCTAATCCGGCTGAAACGTCGATATATGCAATAAAAACAGAACTTAATCCCTTTTAATATCTTACACCGTATTTTAACGAGAAACAAGTAATTGGTTGCAAATGAAGTATTTAAGGTTATTTTGTAACCAATTATGTGTTTGCATCATTTTTATCGTATATATAATGAATTAATAACAATAAACTGAAAATTGACAAAAATGTGGAAAAAAGGCAAAATATTGCCTAATTCGATGATATTTTGTTTAAATCACATAAAGGAAAAGGGGATGATAAACGTCAAAATATTGCTAAATTCGATGATTTTTAGTACAAAACAAAATGCAAGAAAACTTGCTAAAAAATGCAATATTATGCGAAATTCTGAGATTTGAAGGCCAAATCACATATCGTGAGAAAACATGAAGTAATATCGAAATATAGAACTTCTCCCCTTTTAAGTATCTTACACAGTATCATAACGAGAAACAAATAGTTGGTTGATAATGTTTAATTTCTAACCAATTATATGATTGCATCATTTTTATCGTATATATAATGAATTAATAACAATAAACTGAAAATTCACAAAAATGTGGAAAAACGGCAAAATATTGCCTAATTCGATGATATTTTGTTTAAATCACATAAAGAAAAAGGGGGATGATAAACGTTTTGGTTTTTATAAAAACCAAATGCAAGAAAACTAGCTAAAAAATGCAATATAATGCGAAATTCTGGGATTTGAAGGCCAAATCACATATCGTGAGAAAACATGAAGTAATATCGAAATATTGGTATAATCGAATATATTTACGTAAAATCATACTACATGAAAAACGTGAAATAAGTCACTATATTATGAAATTTGAGGATTTTAACTACAAATTATACGGCGAGGTTTCGTATTACTTAGGTCCCAGAAAAGACATTTTAAATGTTGTTTCCAATACAAATGATATAATTCGATGTGTTTTCATTAGAATTAACTAAAATGTTCCTGATTTTCAGTTTATATTACCAATGGAAGATGTACACGTAAAACCGCTCTAATCCGGCTGAAACGTCGATATATGCAATAAAAACAGAACTTCTCCTCTTTCAATATCTTACACAGTATTTTAACGAGAAACAAACAGTTGATTGAAAATGAAGTATTTAAGGATATTTTCTATCCAATTATGTGTTTGCATCATTTTTATCGTATATATAATAAATTAATAACAATAAACTGAAAATTCACAAAAACGTGGAAAAACGGCAAAATATTGCCTAATTCGATGATATTTTGTTTAAATCACATTAGGGAAATGGGGGATGATAAACGTCAAAATATTGCTAAATTCGATGATTTTTTATACAAACCAAATGCAAAAAAACTAGATAAAAAATGCAATATAATGCGAAATTCTGAGATTTGAAGGCTAAATCACATATCGTGAGAAAACATGAAGTAGTGTCGAAATATTGGTATACCCGAATATATTTACGTAAAATCACACTACATGAAAAACGTGAAAAAAGTCACTATATTACAAAATTTGAGGATTTTAACTACAAATTATATGGCGAGGTTTCGTATTACTTAGATCCCAGAAATGACATATTAAAATGTTGTTTCCAATACAAATGATATAAATCGATGTGTTTTCATTAGAATTAACTAAAATGTTCCTGATTTTCCGTTTATACTACCAATGGAAGATGTACACGTAAAACCGCTCTAATCCGGCTGAAACGTCGATATATGCAATAAAAACAGAACTTCTAACCTTTTAATATCTTACACAGTATTTTAACGAGAAGCAAGTAATTGGTTGCCAATGAAGTATTTAAGGTTATTTTCTAACCAATTATGTGTTTGCATCATTTTTATCGTATACATAATAAATTAATAACAATAAATTGAAAATTCACAAAAACGTGGAAAAACGGCAAAATATTGCCTAATTCGATGATATTTTGTTTAAATCACATAAAGGAAAAGGGGGATGATAAACGTCAAAATATTGGTAAATTCGATGATTTTTAGTACAAAACAAAATGCAAGAAAACTTGATAAAAAATGCAATATTATGCGAAATTCTGAGATTTGAAGGCCAAATCACATATCGTGAGAAAACATGAAGTAATATCGAAATATTGGTATAATCGAATATATTTACGTAAAATCACACTACATGAAAAAACGTGAAAAAAATTCACTATATTACAAATTTGAGGATTTTAACTTCAAATTATATGGCGAGGTTTCGTATTACTTACATCCCAGAAAAGACATATTAAAATGTTGTTTCCAATACAAATGATAAAAATCAATGTGTTTTCATTAGAATTAACTAAAATATTCCTGATTTTCCGTTTATATTACCAATGGAAGATGTACACGTAAAACCGCTCTAAACCGGCTAATACGTCGATATATGCTATAAAAACAGAACTTCTCCCCTTTTTAATATCTTACACAGTATCATAACGAGAAACAAATAGTTGGTTGATAATGAAGTATTTCTGGTTAATTTCTAACCAATTATATGTTTGCATCATTTTTATCGTATATATAATGAATTAATAACAATAAACTGAAAATTCACAAAAACGTGGAAAAACGGCAAAATATTGCCTAATTCGATGATATTTTGTTTAAATCACATAAGGGAAATGGGGGATGATAAACGTCAAAATATTGCTAAATTCGATGATTTTTTATACAAACCAAATGCAAGAAAACTAGCTAAAAAATACAATATAATGCGAAATTCTAAGATTTGAAGGCTAAATCACATATCGGGAGAAAACATGAAGTAGTGTCGAAATATTGGTATAAACGAATATATTTACGTAAAATCTACACTACATGAAAAACGTGAAAAAAGTCACTATATTACCAAATTTGAGGATTTTAACTACAAATTATATGGCGAGGTTTCGTATTACTTAGATCCCAGAAAAGACATATTAAAATGTTGTTTCCAATACAAATGATATAAATCGATGTCTTTTCATTAGAATTAACTAAAATGTTCCTGATTTTCCGTATATATTACCAATGGAAGATGTACACGTAAAACCGCTCTAATCCGGCGGAAACGTCGATATACGCAATAAAAACAGAACTTCTCCCCTTTTAATATCTTACACAGTATTTTAACGAGAAGCAGGTAATTGCTTGCCAATGAAGTATTTAAGGTTATTTTCTAACCCAATTATGTGTTTGCATCATTTTTATCGTATATATAATAAATTAATAACAATAAACTGAAAATTCACAAAAACGTGGAAAAACGGCAAAATATTGCCTAATTCGATGATATTTTGTTTAAATCACATAAAGAAAAAGGGGGATGATAAACGTCAAAATATTGCTAAATTCGATGATTTTTAGTACAAAACAAAATGCAAGAATACTTGCTAAAAAATGCAATATTATGCGAAATTCTGAGATTTGAAGGCCAAATCACATATCGTGAGAAAACATGAAGTAATATCGAAAAATTGGTATAATCGAATATGTTTACGTAAAATCACACTACATGAAAAACGTGAAATAAGTCACTATATTACCAAATTTGAGGATTTTAACTTCAAATTATATGGCGAGGTTTCGTACTACTTAGATCCCAGAAAAGACATATTAAAATGTTGTTTCCAATACAAATGATAAAAATCAATGTGTTTTCATTAGAATTAACTAAAATGTTCCTGATTTTCCGTTTATATTACCAATGGAAGTAAAATAGTTTTTTACGATTACGAAGTTTATACACGTAAAACCGCTCTAATCGTTCTGAAACGTCTTTATATGCTATAAAAACAGAACTTCTCCCCTTTTAAATATCTTACACAGTATCATAACGAGAAACAAATAGTTAGTTGATAATGAAGTATTTCTGGTAAATTTCTAACCAATTATATATTTGCATCATTTTTATCGTATATATAATGAATTAATAACAATAAATTGAAAATTCACAAAAACGTGGAAAAACGGCAAAATATTGCCTAATTCGATGATATTTTGTTTAAATCACATTAGGGAAATGGGGGATGATAAACGTCAAAATATTGCTAAATTCGATGATTTTTTATACAAAACAAAATGCAAGAAAACTTGATAAAAAATGCAATATTATGCGAAATTCTGAGATTTGAAGGCCAAATCACATATCGTGAGAAAACATGAAGTAATATCGAAATATTGGTATAATCGAATATATTTACGTAAAATCACACTACATGAAAAAAGTGAAAAAATTTCACTATATTACCAAATTTGAGGATTTTAACTTCAAATTATATGGCGAAGTTTCGTATTACTTAGATCCAAGAAAAGACATATTAAAATGTTGTTTCCAATACAAATGATAAAAATCAATGTGTTTTCATTAGAATTAACTAAAATATTCCTGATTTTCCGTTTATATTCCCAATGGAAGATGTACAGGTAAAACCGCTCTAATCATTCTGAAACGTCGATATATGCTATAAAAACAGAACTTCTCCCCTTTTAAATATCTTACACAGTATCATAACGAGAAACAAATAGTTGGTTGATAATGAAGTATTTCTGGTTAATTTCTAACCAATTATATGTTTGCATCATTTTTATCGTATATATAATGAATTAATAACAATAAACTGAAAATTCACAAAAACGTGGAAAAACGGCAAAATATTGCCTAATTCGATGATATTTTGTTTAAATCACATAAGGGAAATGGGGGATGATAAACGTCAAAATATTGCCAAATTCGATGATTTTTTATACAAACCAAATGCAAGAAAACTAGCTAAAAAATGCAATATAATGCGAAATTCCGAGATTTGAAGGCTAAATCACATATCGTGAGAAAACATGAAGTAGTGTCGAAATATTGGTATAAACGAATATATTTACGTAAAATCACACTACATGAAAAACGTGAAAAAAGTCACTATATTACCAAATTTGAGGATTTTAACTACAAATTATATGGCGAGGTTTCGTATTACTTAGATCCCAGAAATGACATATTAAAATGTTGTTTCCAATACAAATGATATAAATCGATGTGTTTTCATTAGAATTAACTAAAATGTTCCTGATTTTCCGTTTATATTACCAATGGAAGATGTACACGTAAAACCGCTCTAATCCGGCTGAAACGTCGATATATGCAATAAAAACAGAACTTAATCCCTTTTAATATCTTACACAGTATTTTAACGAGAAACAAGTAATTGGTTGCAAATGAAGTATTTAAGGTTATTTTGTAACCAATTATGTGTTTGCATCATTTTTATCGTATATATAATGAATTAATAACAATAAACTGAAAATTGACAAAAATGTGGAAAAAAGGCAAAATATTGCCTAATTCGATGATATTTTGTTTAAATCACATAAAGGAAAAGGGGATGATAAACGTCAAAATATTGCTAAATTCGATGATTTTTAGTACAAAACAAAATGCAAGAAAACTTGCTAAAAAATGCAATATTATGCGAAATTCTGAGATTTGAAGGCCAAATCACATATCGTGAGAAAACATGAAGTAATATCGAAATATAGAACTTCTCCCCTTTTAAGTATCTTACACAGTATCATAACGAGAAACAAATAGTTGGTTGATAATGTTTAATTTCTAACCAATTATATGATTGCATCATTTTTATCGTATATATAATGAATTAATAACAATAAACTGAAAATTCACAAAAATGTGGAAAAACGGCAAAATATTGCCTAATTCGATGATATTTTGTTTAAATCACATAAAGAAAAAGGGGGATGATAAACGTTTTGGTTTTTATAAAAACCAAATGCAAGAAAACTAGCTAAAAAATGCAATATAATGCGAAATTCTGGGATTTGAAGGCCAAATCACATATCGTGAGAAAACATGAAGTAATATCGAAATATTGGTATAATCGAATATATTTACGTAAAATCATACTACATGAAAAACGTGAAATAAGTCACTATATTATGAAATTTGAGGATTTTAACTACAAATTATACGGCGAGGTTTCGTATTACTTAGGTCCCAGAAAAGACATTTTAAATGTTGTTTCCAATACAAATGATATAATTCGATGTGTTTTCATTAGAATTAACTAAAATGTTCCTGATTTTCAGTTTATATTACCAATGGAAGATGTACACGTAAAACCGCTCTAATCCGGCTGAAACGTCGATATATGCAATAAAAACAGAACTTCTCCTCTTTCAATATCTTACACAGTATTTTAACGAGAAACAAACAGTTGATTGAAAATGAAGTATTTAAGGATATTTTCTATCCAATTATGTGTTTGCATCATTTTTATCGTATATATAATAAATTAATAACAATAAACTGAAAATTCACAAAAACGTGGAAAAACGGCAAAATATTGCCTAATTCGATGATATTTTGTTTAAATCACATTAGGGAAATGGGGGATGATAAACGTCAAAATATTGCTAAATTCGATGATTTTTTATACAAACCAAATGCAAAAAAACTAGATAAAAAATGCAATATAATGCGAAATTCTGAGATTTGAAGGCTAAATCACATATCGTGAGAAAACATGAAGTAGTGTCGAAATATTGGTATACCCGAATATGTTTACGTAAAATCACACTACATGAAAAACGTGAAATAAGTCACTATATTACCAAATTTGAGGATTTTAACTTCAAATTATATGGCGAGGTTTCGTACTACTTAGATCCCAGAAAAGACATATTAAAATGTTGTTTCCAATACAAATGATAAAAATCAATGTGTTTTCATTAGAATTAACTAAAATGTTCCTGATTTTCCGTTTATATTACCAATGGAAGTAAAATAGTTTTTTACGATTACGAAGTTTATACACGTAAAACCGCTCTAATCGTTCTGAAACGTCTTTATATGCTATAAAAACAGAACTTCTCCCCTTTTAAATATCTTACACAGTATCATAACGAGAAACAAATAGTTGGTTGATAATGAAGTATTTCTGGTAAATTTCTAACCAATTTATATATTTGCATCATTTTTATCGTATATATAATGAATTAATAACAATAAATTGAAAATTCACAAAAACGTGGAAAAACGGCAAAATATTGCCTAATTCGATGATTTTTTATACAAAACAAAATGCAAGAAAACTTGATAAAAAATGCAATATTATGCGAAATTCTGAGATTTGAAGGCCAAATCACATATCGTGAGAAAACATGAAGTAATATTGAAATATTGGTATAATCGAATATATTTACGTAAAATCACACTACATGAAAAAAGTGAAAAAATTTCACTATATTACCAAATTTGAGGATTTTAACTTCAAATTATAAGGCGAGGTTTCGTATTACTTAGATCCCAGAAAAGACATATTAAAATGTTGTTTCCAATACAAATGATATAAATCGATGTGTTTTCATTAGAATTAACTAAAATGTTCCTGATTTTCCGTTTATATTACCAATGGAAGATGTACACGTAAAACCGCTCTAATCCGGCTGAAACGTCGATATATGCAATAAAAACAGAACTTAATCCCTTTTAATATCTTACACAGTATTTTAACGAGAAACAAGTAATTGGTTGCAAATGAAGTATTTAAGGTTATTTTGTAACCAATTATGTGTTTGCATCATTTTTATCGTATATATAATGAATTAATAACAATAAACTGAAAATTGACAAAAATGTGGAAAAAAGGCAAAATATTGCCTAATTCGATGATATTTTGTTTAAATCACATAAAGGAAAAGGGGATGATAAACGTCAAAATATTGCTAAATTCGATGATTTTTAGTACAAAACAAAATGCTAGAAAACTTGCTAAAAAATGCAATATTATGCGAAATTCTGAGATTTGAAGGCCAAATCACATATCGTGAGAAAACATGAAGTAATATCGAAATATAGAACTTCTCCCCTTTTAAGTATCTTACACAGTATCATAACGAGAAACAAATAGTTGGTTGATAATGTTTAATTTCTAACCAATTATATGATTGCATCATTTTTATCGTATATATAATGAATTAATAACAATAAACTGAAAATTCACAAAAATGTGGAAAAACGGCAAAATATTGCCTAATTCGATGATATTTTGTTTAAATCACATAAGGGAAATGGGGGATGATAAACGTTTTGGTTTTTATAAAAACCAAATGCAAGAAAACTAGCTAAAAAATGCAATATAATGCGAAATTCTGGGATTTGAAGGCCAAATCACATATCGTGAGAAAACATGAAGTAATATCGAAATATTGGTATAATCGAATATATTTACGTAAAATCATACTACATGAAAAACGTGAAATAAGTCACTATATTATGAAATTTGAGGATTTTAACTACAAATTATATGGCGAGGTTTCGTATTACTTAGGTCCCAGAAAAGACATTTTAAATGTTGTTTCCAATACAAATGATATAATTCGATGTGTTTTCATTAGAATTAACTAAAATGTTCCTGATTTTCCGTTTATATTACCAATGGAAGATGTACACGTAAAACCGCTCTAATCCGGCTGAAACGTCGATATATGCAATAAAAACAGAACTTCTCCTCTTTCAATATTTTACACAGTATTTTAACGAGAAACAAACAGTTGATTGAAAATGAAGTATTTAAGGATATTTTCTATCCAATTATGTGTTTGCATCATTTTTATCGTATATATAATATATTAATAACAATAAACTGAAAATTCACAAAAACGTGGAAAAACGGCAAAATATTGCCTAATTCGATGATATTTTGTTTAAATCACATTAGGGAAATGGGGGATGATAAACGTCAAAATATTGCTAAATTCGATGATTTTTTATACAAACCAAATGCAAAAAAACTAGATAAAAAATGCAATATAATGCGAAATTCTGAGATTTGAAGGCTAAATCATATATCGTGAGAAAACATGAAGTAGTGTCGAAATATTGGTATAAACGAATATATTTACGTAAAATCACACTACATGAAAAACGTGAAAAAAGTCACTATATTACCAAATTTGAGGATTTTAACTACAAATTATATGGCGAGGTTTCGTATTACTTAGATCCCAGAAATGACATATTAAAATGTTGTTTCCAATACAAATGATATAAATCGATGTGTTTTCATTAGAATTAACTAAAATGTTCCTGATTTTCCGTTTATACTACCAATGGAAGATGTACACGTAAAACCGCTCTAATCCGGCTGAAACGTCGATATATGCAATAAAAACAGAACTTCTAACCTTTTAATATCTTACACAGTATTTTAACGAGAAGCAAGTAATTGGTTGCCAATGAAGTATTTAAGGTTATTTTCTAACCAATTATGTGTTTGCATCATTTTTATCGTATACATAATAAATTAATAACAATAAATTGAAAATTCACAAAAACGTGGAAAAACGGCAAAATATTGCCTAATTCGATGATATTTTGTTTAAATCACATAAAGGAAAAGGGGGATGATAAACGTCAAAATATTGGTAAATTCGATGATTTTTAGTACAAAACAAAATGCAAGAAAACTTGATAAAAAATGCAATATTATGCGAAATTCTGAGATTTGAAGGCCAAATCACATATCGTGAGAAAACATGAAGTAATATCGAAATATTGGTATAATCGAATATATTTACGTAAAATCACACTATATGAAAAACGTGAAAAAAGTCACTATATTACCAAATTTGAGGATTTTAACTTCAAATTATATGGCGAGGTTTCGTATTACTTAGATCCCAGAAAAGACATATTAAAATGTTGTTTCCAATACAAATGATAAAAATCAATGTGTTTTCATTAGAAATAACTAAAATGTTCCTGATTTTCCGTTTATGTTACCAATCGAAGATGTTCACGTAAAACCGCTCTAATCCGGCTGAAACGTCGATATATGCAATAAAAACAGAACTTCATCCCTTTTAATATCTTACACAGTATTTTAACGAGAAACAAGTAATTGGTTGCAAATGAAGTATTTAAGGTTATTTTCTAACCAATTATGTGTTTGCATCATTTTTATCGTATATATAATAAATTAATAACAATAAACTGAAAATTAACAAAAACGTGGTACAAGGGCAAAATATTGCCTAATTCGATGATATTTTGTTTAAATCACATAAGGGAAAAGGGGGATGATGAACGTCAAAATATTGCTAAATTCGATGATTTTGTATACAAACCAAATGCAAGAAAACTAGCTAAAAAATGCAATATAATGCGAAATTCTGAGATTTGAAGGCTAAATATCGTGAGAAAACATGAAGTAGTGCCGAAATGTTGGTATAATATATTTTCACGAATATATTTACGTAAAATCACACTACATGAAAAACGTGAAAAAGTCACTATATTACCAAATTTGAGGATTTTAACTTCAAATTATATGGCGAGGTTTCGTATTACTTACATCCCAGAAAAGACATATTAAAATGTTGTTTCCAATACAAATGATAAAAATCAATATATTTTCATTAGAATTAACTAAAATGTTCCTGATTTTCCGTTTATATTACCAATAGAAGATTTACACGTAAAACCGCTCTAATCCGGCTGAAACGTCGATATATGCAATAAAAACAGAACTTCCCCCCCTTTTAAATATCTTACACAGTATCATAACGAGATAAAATAGTTGGTTGATAATGAAGTATTTCTGGTTAATATTGTGACGGAGTTCCCCCCCCCCTTATAATTCTCCCACGCCTGCAGTAAGAGTCATGTCTGCTTTTCCCAAGCGTTCTCTACGTTGCAGGCTACAATTTGATATATGGGAGAAAGTGAAGTGTTCTCGGAGAGCCGAGAAATTCGTGGTATAGTAATATTTTGGCCTGTGGTTTAGGCCCTTTAGGGAGCCAAGATGGCGCTTACCTCTCTGATCTCCCGCCAAAACCGTGTGACGTCAGTGGCACCGGATTGGTCACCGACAGCAAGGTGGCACCGGGAGCCAATGAAAACCTCCCATAGTAAAAGTGACGTCACGAAGGAAGGGGGTCCGGCCAGCGCGCCGGGCTGGCGCCAGCAGTCAGACACGACACGTCATAGAGGTTGGGCGTGCGACGAGTGGTCCTGTCAGTCGGACAGTTATTCCAGCTCCCGTGGATTTATGCGTCACCGGAATTCCGCCAGTACTCTGAGAAGTCTTCCCTAGTTCATGTGTTGAACCAGAAGAGGGAATTGACGGTTATTTGAGCAACAAGTGCTCCAGTCAGGTACTGTGCCAGTAGCAGTGAAGCCGTGCAGTGACGTATGTTGACGTCGGTGGCAATTCACCAGTTCGTGACAGCGTAGTGGCTGACAGAGCCACTGGGTAGCTGAGGAAGAGAGGACTATTTGGGGAAACCGAACGACTGTAGCTGAGACGTAGGCGACAGCCGTTGCTGGGAGAAGACGACGGCCAGGAGACCGACTCCAACCTTCAAGAAGGAGGACGGACCTGCAGTGAGGAGGCACGGAGACGACGCGCTAAACGGTGTGACGACGAGAGGCTCTGGTAGGACACGACGACGTGTAGTGTGGGGGCGTTCCCGACACGAGGACCAGGAGCTACATCTCTACTCTCATCGGAGGATAGGGTGAAGTAGGTGGTTCAAGTTCCCTCCCCATTCCCCTTTAGTTAGCTATGTTATTCGGCTATATTATCTAGCCTGAAGATTTTATATGTCGTGAGCAAGTCTCACCTATGTCATGGTAAAGCACCAGGGTGCTAGACAGTACTATCAAGAGTACTTGTAATATTCATGTTGATTATTGGTGTGTACAGGCACCAGGAACCAGTGATAAATTTACTGTGTTGTGTATATCTTTCTATAGATTTTTTGATATGAACATATAGTGGTAAATTATATATAATATTATGCCAGTATTCGGAGGTTAGGCTATGTGCCCAGAAACTATTTATTTTCCATGTATTGATGATTGATTTATATACCATATATATGTCTATGTTCATTCAGTGAATAATCATTTGCGAGTACAGTGAATTATTGCGTTATCGCCCACGAGAGAAAGTACTGAAAACTCCCGTGTTAATATTTCATAATATATTGTTGGATAAATAACAGTGTAAGACCATTACAGTGAATCATTGTAGAATTGATTGTAGAAAAGACTGTTTGAGCCTGAGTACAGTGTAACTAAGTAATTCGGTTTATTTGTGCCAATATAGAGGGTGCGAGTTTCTAGTAATATTGGAGAATTTAAAGAAACCGCGCGCGTGAATCTAGCAAACAAGCAAATTTCGCGCGGAGAGACCATTGCGATCAGCTGTTCTTGACACTTGATGAGGAGGGGGAGGTGTTGCCACCTAATGATCGCGGACTATTCGTGGGAACTTCCGGCCGCGTCAGGATTTGCTGATTTATTTGTTGTTGTTTGGCTTTGTGACATCTTTCATACATTTTAAGTAAAATACAAAACTCTCTTTGTGTTTTTATCATCCCCTCCATTGATCTTGTGGCTATACTATACCTGTAAGCATAGAGTGATAACAATAAGTACCTGCCTGATTCCTGATCTTTGAGTGTGACCTTGCCAAGGCTACCACTGAATACACCAGTCCACTGATGGTGTTACTGGTCACCTAAAAACACCAGTTGGCGACCTTGTGTTTAACCGTAGAGCCCTATTGTTGGGGAGGGCACACGACAGTCGATGTGCACGAGTCGTGTTCTCACTCTTTCTTAATTAGAGGCCGATAAGATTGACTGGAAGACTCTCCTGGCGTGCAGTGGCGCCGTGAGGATCGAGGGAAGACCCGCAGGGCTACGGTGAGTTACCTTGAGCATAACTATTGCTTACCCCAGAGTAAGGGTAGAGAATATTAGAGAGGTGAAACCCCCAACAATATCAATCCAATTATATGTTTGCATCATTTTTATCGTATATATAATGAATTATTAGCAATAAACTGAAAATTCACAAAAACGTGGAAAAACGGCAAATTTTTGCCTAATTCGATGATATTTTGTTTAAATCACATAAAGAAACATAAACGTCGATATATGCAATAAAAACAGAACTTCATGCCTTTTAATATCTTACACAGTATTTTAACGAGAAACAAGTAATTACTTGTTTCTTGGTTGCAAATGAAGTATTTAAGGTTATTTTCTAACCAATTATGTGTTTGCATCATTTTTATCGTATATATAATAAATTAATAACAATAAACTGAAAATTCACAAAAACGTGCAACAAGGGCAAAATATTGCCTAATTCGATGATATTTTGTTTAAATCACATAAGGGAAAAGGGGGATGATGAACGTCAAAATATTGCTAAATTCGATGATTTTTTATACAAACCAAATGCAAGAAAACTAGCTAAAAAATACAATATTATGCGAAATTCTGAGATTTGAAGGCTAAATCACATATCGTGAGAAAACATGAAGTAGTGCCGAAATGTTGGTATAAACGAATATATTTACGTAAAATCACACTATATGAAATACGTGAAAAAAGTCACTATATTACCAAATTTGAGGATTTTAACTTCAAATTATATGGCGAGGTTTCGTATTACTTAGGTCCCAGAAAAGACATTTTAAAATGTTGTTTTCAATACAAATGATATAAATCGATGTGTTTTCATTAGAATTAACTAAAATGTTCCTGATTTTCCGTTTATATTACCAATGGAAGATGTACACGTAAAACCGCTCTAATCCGGCTGAAACGTCGATATATGCAATAAAAACAGAACTTCTCCCCTTTCAATATCTTACAGAGTATTTTAACTAGAAACAAACAGTTGATTGAAAATGAAGGATTTAAGGTTTTTTTCTAACCAATTATGTGTTTGCATCATTTTTATCGTATATATAATAAATTAATAACATTAAACTGAAAATTCACAAAAACGTGGAAAAACGGCCAATTATTGCCTAATTCGATGATATTTTGTTTAAATCACATAAAGAAAAAGGGGGATGATAAACGTCAAAATATTGCTAAATTCGATGATTTTTAGTACAAAACAAAATGCAAGAAAACTTGCTAAAAAATGCAATATTATGCGAAATTCTGAGATTTGAAGGCCAAATCACATATCGTGAGAAAACATGTAGTAATATCGAAATATTGGTATAATCGAATATATTTACGTAAAATCACACTACATGAAAAACGTGAAAAAAATCACTATATTACCAAATTTGAGGATTTTAACTTCAAATTATATGGCGAGGTTTCGTATTACTTAGATCCCAGAAAAGACATATTAAAATGTTGTTTCCAATACAAATGATAAAAATCAATGTGTTTTCATTAGAATTAACTAAAATGTTCTTGATTTTCCGTTTATACGTAAAACCACTCTAATCCGGCTGAAACGTCGATATATGCAATAAAAAACAGAACTTCTCCCCTTATAAATATCTTACACAGTATCATAACGAGAAACAAATAGTTGGTTGATAATGAAGTATTTCTGGTTAATTTCTAACCAATTATATGTTTGCATCATTTTTATCGTATATATAATGAATTATTAACAATAAACTGAAAATTCACACAAAACGTGGAAAAACGGCAAAATATTGCCTAATTCGATGATATTTTGTTTAAATCACATAAGGGAAATGGGGGATGATAAACGTCAAAATATTGCTAAATTCGATGATTTTTTATACAAACCAAATGCAAGAAAACTAGCTAAAAAATGCAATATAATGCGAAATTCTGAGATTTGAAGGCTAAATCACATATCGTGAGAAAACATGAAGTAGTGTCGAAATATTGGTATAAACGAATATATTTACGTAAAATCACACTACATGAAAAACGTGAAAAAAGTCACGATATTACCAAATTTGAGGATTTTAACTTCAAATTATAAGGCGAGGTTTCGTATTACTTACATCCCAGAAAAGAAATATGAAAATGTTGTTTCCAAAAAAAATGATAAAAATCAATGTGTTTTCATTAGAATTAACTAAAATGTTCCTGACTTTACGTTTATATTACCAATGTAAGATGTACACGTAAAACCGCTCTAATACGGCTGAAACGTCGATATATGCAATAAAAACAGAACTTCATCCCTTTTAATATCTTACACAGTATTTTAACGAGAAACAAGTAATTGGTTGCAAATGTTTTCTAACCAATTATAGGTTTGCATCATTTTTATCGTATATATATAATAAATTAATAACAATAAACTGAAAATTTAAAAAACGTGGAACAAGGGCAAAATATTGCCTAATTCGATGATATTTTGTTTAATTCACATAAGCGAAAAGGGGGATGATGAACGTCAAAATATTGCTAAATTCGATGATTTTTTATACAAACCAAATGCAAGAAAAGTAGCTAAAATATACAATATTATGCGAAATTCTGAGATTTGAAGGCTAAATCACATATCGTGAGAAAACATGAAGTAGTGCCGAAATGTTGGTATAAACGAATATATTTACGTAAAATCACACTATATGAAAAACGTGAAAAAAGTCACTATATTACCAAATTTGAGGATTTTAACTTCAAATTATATGGCGAGGTTTCGTATTACTTAGGTCCCAGACAAGACATTTTAAAATGTTGTTTTCAATACAAATGATATAAATCGATGTGTTTTCATTAGAATTAACTAAAATGTTCCTGATTTTCCGTTTATATTACCAATGGAAGATGTACACGTAAAACCGCTCTAATCCGGCTGAAACGTCGATATATGCAATAAAAACAGAACTTCTCCCCTTTCAATATCTTACAGAGTATTTTACCTAGAAACAAACAGTTGATTGAAAATGAAGGATTTAAGGTTTTTTTCTAACCAATTATGTGTTTGCATCATTGTTATCGTATATATAATAAATTAATAACATTAAACTGAAAATTCACAAAAACGTGGAAAAACGGCCAATTATTGCCTAATTCGATGATATTTTGTTTAAATCACATAAAGAAAAAGGGGGATGATAAACGTCAAAATATTGCTAAATTCGATGATTTTTAGTACAAAACAAAATGCAAGAAAACTTGCTAAAAAATGCAATATTATGCGAAATTCTGAGATTTGAAGGCCAAATCACATATCGTGAGAAAACATGTAGTAATATCGAAATATTGGTATAATCGAATATATTTACGTAAAATCACACTACATGAAAAACGTGAAAAAAATCACTATATTACCAAATTTGAGGATTTTAACTTCAAATTATATGGCGAGGTTTCGTATTACTTAGATCCCAGAAAAGACATATTAAAATGTTGTTTCCAATACAAATGATATAAATCGATGTGTTTTCATTAGAATTAACTAAAATGTTCCTGATTTTCCGTTTATACTACCAATGGAAGATGTACACGTAAAACCGCTCTAATCCGGCTGAAACGTCGATATGTGCAATAAAAACAGAACTTCTAACCTTTTAATATCTTACACAGTATTTTAACGAGAAGCAAGTAATTGGTTGCCAATGAAGTATTTAAGGTTATTTTCTAACCAATTATGTGTTTGCATCATTTTTATCGTATATATAATAAATTAATAACAATAAATTGAAAATTCACAAAAACGTGGAAAAACGGCAAAATATTGCCTAATTCGATGATATTTTGTTTAAATCACATAAAGGAAAAGGGGGATGATAAACGTCAAAATATTGGTAAATGCGATGATTTTTAGTACAAAACAAAATGCAAGAAAACTTGATAAAAAATGCAATATTATGCGAAATTCTGAGATTTGAAGGCCAAATCACATATCGTGAGAAAACATGAAGTAATATCGAAATATTGGTATAATCGAATATATTTACGTAAAATCACACTACATGAAAAATGTGAAAAAAGTCACTATATAACCAAATTTGAGGATTTTAACTTCAAATTATATGGCGAGGTTTCGTATTACTTAGATCCCAGAAAAGACATATTAAAATGTTGTTTCCAATACAAATGATAAAAATCAATGTGTTTTCATTAGAAATAACTAAAATGTTCCTGATTTTCCGTTTATATTACCAATCGAAGATGTACACGTAAAACCGCTCTAATCCGGCTGAAACGTCGATATATGCAATAAAAACAGAACTTCATCCCTTTTAATATCTTACACAGTATTTTAACGAGAAACAAGTAATTGGTTGCAAATGAAGTATTTAAGGTTATTTTCTAACCAATTATGTGTTTGCATCATTTTTATCGTATATATAATAAATTAATAACAATAAACTGAAAATTAACAAAAACGTGGTACAAGGGCAAAATATTGCCTAATTCGATGATATTTTGTTTAAATCACATAAGGGAAAAGGGGGATGATGAACGTCAAAATATTGCTAAATTCGATGATTTTGTATACAAACCAAATGCAAGAAAACTAGCTAAAAAATGCAATATAATGCGAAATTCTGAGATTTGAAGGCTAAATATCGTGAGAAAACATGAAGTAGTGCCGAAATGTTGGTATAATATATTTTCACGAATATATTTACGTAAAATCACACTACATGAAAAACGTGAAAATTCACTATATTACCAAATTTGAGGATTTTAACTTCAAATTATATGGCGAGGTTTCGTATTACTTACATCCCAGAAAAGACATATTAAAATGTTGTTTCCAATACAAATGATAAAAATCAATGTATTTTCATTAGAATTAACTAAAATGTTCCTGATTTTCCGTTTATATTACCAATAGAAGATGTACACGTAAAACCGCTCTAACACATAGATGCTCTATGATTTGAAGTTAAAATCCTCAAATATGGTTATATAGTGACTTTTTTCACGTTTTTCATGTAGTTTGATATTACGTAAATATATTCATTTTTACCAATATTTCGATACTATTTCATGTAGTATCACGATATGTGATTTGGCCTTCAAATCTCAGAATTTCGCATAATATTGCATTTTAAGCAAGTTTTCTTGCATTTTGTTTCGTACGAAAAATCATTGAATATAGCAATATTTTGACGTTTATCATCTCCTTTTCCTTCATGTGATTTAAACAAAATATCATCGAATTAGGCAATATTTTGCCGTTTTCCACGTTTTTGTGAATTTTCAGTCCATGGGTGTTAATTCATATATATACGATAAAAATGATGCAAACACATAATTGATTAGATAATAACCTTAAATACATCATTTTCAATCATCTAGTTGTTTCTCGTTAAAATACTGAGTAAGATATTGAAAAGGGGAGAAGTTCGGTTTTTATTGCATATATCGACGTTTCAGCCGGATTAGAGCGGTTTTACGTGTACATCTTCCATCGTTAATATAAACGGAAAATCAAGAACATTATAGTTAATTCTAATGAAAACACATTGTTTTTTATCATTTGTATTGGAAACAACATTGTCATATGTCTTTTCTTGGATCTAAATAATACGAAACCTCGCTCTATGATTTGAAGTTAAAATCCTCAAATATGGTTATATAGTGACTTTTTTCACGTTTTTCATGTAGTTTGATATTACAT
>NW_027189141.1:1712691-1742899 GCF_040958095.1 Procambarus clarkii
TAAAAAAATTCAGCAACACTTACCATACTCAGGCTAAAAGAATTAAGCAACACTTACCATACTCTTTTTATATTCACTGTTAACTTTTAGCTCATGTGACAGACTTTCCACCTGCTCAACAGTTTCAAGTGGGGATGGAAGAATGTCTTCCAGGATTGGTATATCTCCATGTGTTTTTGACATATGGGTTTCCGTCATTTTGACAATATTCAGGATATCCCCTGATAAAAATGTCAATTTTGATAATTCCTTCATCATGTATTCCATTATGCCAAAACCATAATCATAATCATCTGTATCAAACCTTATTACAGGTAAAACCAGTAGGCAGTCTACTGTATTTTATCAAACCGTTATTAGTATAATAGATCTCGTAATAATTTTGCAAAAATAATGGCATTTACTATTTTTAAAAGATTATTAGCAAATTTACAGAAATGGTGCATTCGGAAGACAAAACCAATTTTTCACTTTTGACAATTGAGCACCTGCTACATCCAGATTCTAGGGAGGAAAGGAAGGACGATCTTACTGGATCCCATAGCCTCTCCGAGGCACAAACCAGGCTTTTACACAAACCCCCCCCCCCCCTGCACCCGAGCTTTTTAAAATAGTAAATGCCACTATTTTTGCAAAATTATTACGAGATCTATTATTCTAGAGAATAATGCATATAAATGCATATATGCATATAAATACAAAAGTAAATCAAATCTTATCCTTGTATAATATACAAGCTGATGTGAGATCCCTGTCTACAGGTGGACTGGAACTATTATCCAGTAGGCAGTCTACTGTATTTTATCAAACCGTTATTAGTATAATAGATCTCGTAATAATTTTGCAAAAATAATGGCATTTACTATTTTTAAAAGATTATTAGCAAATTTACACAAATGGTGCATTCGGAAGACAAAACCAATTTTTCACTTTTGACAATTGAGCACCTGCTACATCCAGATTCTAGGGAGGAAAGGAAGGACGATCTTACTGGATCCCATAGCCTCTCCGAGGCACAAACCTGGCTTTTACATAACCCCCCCCCCCCCCTGCACCCGAGCTTTTTAAAATAGTAAATGCCACTATTTTTGCAAAATTATTACGAGATCTATTATTCTAATAAGAGTTTGATAAAATACAAACCCTGGGGCCATAGAACGGCTATTTAATCCCCTTGAACGGACCTGTGCATGGGCCACTGAGGCATCGAAAAAAAACAGACCGGCTTGGGAAAAAAGCAAAATTGCCGGTCTATGGCCCAGCTGATGGCTGTGCATGAATGGCTAATGGCTGTTAGTTATGGAGCTAGGTTAGACTATGTATGTTTAAATCTCTGATTTAAACAGAGCCAGTGTTCAGTCAAATAACTGAATTTATCAAATCTTATCCTTGTATAATATACAAGCTGATGTGAGATCCCTGTCTACAGGTGGACTGGAACTATTATCCAGTAGGCAGTCTACTGTATTTTATCAAACCGTTATTAGTATAATAGATCTCGTAATAATTTTGCAAAAATAATGGCATTTACTATTTTTAAAAGATTATTAGCAAATTTACACAAATGGTGCATTCGGAAGACAAAACCAATTTTTCACTTTTGACAATTGAGCACCTGCTACATCCAGATTCTAGGGAGGAAAGGAAGGACGATCTTACTGGATCCCATAGCCTCTCCGAGGCACAAACCAGGCTTTTACATAACCCCCCCCCCTGCACCCGAGCTTTTTAAAATAGTAAATGCCATTATTTTTGCAAAATTATTACGAGATCTATTATACTAATAACGGTAAATAAATAATAAATAGTAAATAAATCAAAATCAGTTACATTATTTTATCTTATTCATAGCATAAATGTTCTCGAAGATTACTAAAAAGAAATTGAATTAGACTACAGCAAATTGGCAAACTTTACCTTGTATCTGTTTCCACCGAGTTTGTTTTTTACCATTTTCCCCCTCCCCTGTCCTTCTTCCTCCCCCACCATCTCCCATTCACCTGTCCCTTTGTCCTCCCCAGCATTCCCCTGTCCCCACCATCCCCAACTCCCCAGTCCCCTCGTCCTCCCCACCATTACCCTCTCCTCTGTCCCCTCGTCTTCCCCACCATACCCCCCTCTCGTCCTCCCCACCATTCCAAACTACCTCATCCGATGCATTCTATAATGGTCTGATGCTTCCATCAGAAAATTGGGAACATCAAATGATCTGATATTCCCATCACTGAAAAATAAGAACAGCTAAAAAAATGAAATGAAAAAAATAAAAAAATAAACTATACTCATGAAATGAACAGTATGGTAAACAACACAGCTCAATTTCAATGCAATGTCACACAAAATTATTAAATCGAAATGAAAATAAATTGAAATCTATGAAAATTCAAATTATCAATACAATCGGAAATATTGAAATAATATCGCAACATAATATAGTGTGGGTTGCTCTTACGTGCAAGAGACGGTGCTGTTTTTCAAAAAAGGCATGGTTTTACCTGTCACAAGTGTGGCATCTATACTTATACTCACGAAATGAACGGTATGGTAAACAACATAGCTCAATTGCAATGCAATGTCACAATAACATTTAATAACAATAATAACAATAACATTTAAATATACTTTAAGATATAATCTAGAAGAAAATAAGAACATTGAAACGGTTCATGAACTCGATTTCAATAAAGGACACTATGGGGAACTTTGAAAAACAGTATGAGTATAATTAGACAGACTTGTTGCTAGGCAGAGGAGTAAATAATGAGATATATGGCAAATTTTGCAAAATATACGGCACACAAACATTCATACCCAAACAAAGCAAAATGCTAGGTAAGAACAAAGCAGTTGGCCCGTAGGGGAAAGGAGATACCCACAAGACTGAAATACAAGTCATTAACAAGCACACAAGTACTACACTACACAACAACCGCACTACTACCAGAACTGGACGAATCACTACCAAAACAACACATTGCACATCACTACCAAAACAACACAACACAACACAAGCATTGGCAAAGAATTATAGACCAGTTGCACTAACATCCCACATAATAAAATTATTTGAGAGTGATCAGGAGTCAGATTACTAGTTTTATAGAGACCAATGACCTCCACAATCCAGGCCAACAAGGATTTAGAGCAGTTTCTATGATCGAGCCACTGAGATCTATAAAGAATTCTGATCAAGAAAGAGATCTAGGGGTGGTTTTAGATAGAAAACTATAACCTGAGGATCATATTAAGAACATTCTGCGAGGGGCCTATGCTACACTTTTTAACTTTAGAATTGCTTTTAAATACATAGGTCAAAAAGTTTTAAAAGTTTTAAAAGTTTTTTAAACCTCTCGTGTATCATGAGTGTGTTAAAGCATCAGATGGTGCATTCAGATGATGAATATTACCTAGTTCCTTCATCTGGGAAGAATGAACACATATTGGTGCATTCGGATGATAAAAACTAACTACTGTAGTTTAATTGATCAACAGACTGTATATCATATGCAGACTGTATGTGGATCTGCGGGCCACTCCAAACAACAGCCTGGTGGACCAAGCTCCACCAGGGCTAAAGCACAAAGTGATATAGATGTGATAGAGAAACTAGGTCAAATGGAGGAGTAGGTCTGTATATTAAACAGCACCTGACGTGCACAGAGCTACTAAACTATAGAGATATATGACCGAACCTAACCTATCTTTATAGGTTAGGTTAGGTAGCTGAAAATGTTAGGTTAGGTAGTCGAAAAAACATTAATTCAAGAAAACTTGGCTTATTAGGCAAATCGGGCCTTGCATAGTAGGCTGAGATGTGCGTTCTGGCTACTAGGTACGACACATATATATATATATATATATATATATATATATATATATATATATATATATATATATATATATATATATATATATATATATATATATATATATATATATATATATATATATATCGGACAATTAGTAAAAAAAAAAAAAAAAAAAATTAAATTATTTTACCTTGTACCTAGATCCACCAGGCCTGTTTGGTGCCTGTTTCAGTACTTCAGACATCTGGAAGGTCACATCCTCCTCCTCAACTTGTGGATGTGCGTTGATAGATGATTCTGTAAAATTAAGTTATTTATATAATAATAAATTCAGTATAACAATAATATTCTGTAAAATTAAAAGTAATTTATACATCAATCAGATAAAACTCTCCAGAGATGGTGATACACAACATATAAAGGACAAGTTTCAGAACAAAATATGCATTTAGGAATAAGGTTTTGTACATGTAGGTAGCACATGAGAAAATAAGTGGAAGGTGATCAAGTTTATATTAACATGTTAATGACTTTGTTAAGGCTTTGCAAGAATGAAAAAATATTAATAATATAATATCACCTACCAATTAATTGTACATCATTTATAAGTCAATTATTTGCATTATTATTATTCAATACTAATGATATAAAAATGCATTTTGTAATCTACTATTTATGCAAGTATTAAGCACAGGATCATGAAATAAACTGCAAAATACTGTAATGGATAAACCAATTAATTTTACATTTTCCTATAGCTAAGTCAGTCAGTTCTATTAGCAGCAGAGAACAATTATGCCCAACCTCTATTAAATGAAACAATCTTAAGAGCAAGTGATAGAAATATAATCATTTATGCTTGGGATTATGGAATGGTTCCAAATATGAAAAATATCAAGTTTTTTGGTTAAAATTTTTTAACTTAAAATTTACATTTTTAAGTGAATTTTAAACTTTAAAAAAATTATTTAATTTTTTGGTTACTTACTTAAAATAACATTATATAGTTCTTGTTTTTGTAGAAATGCCAATTTCTTCTTTTGCCCTTCCAGACTGTATAGTGACCACAGGCCGTTTGTTCATATCTTCATTATTCTTCGAACTGTGGTTGCACAATCAGACCCACGTACACTGGTTAAAAGCATCACCTAAAAGCAACAACAAAAATGTAGTACACTGACGAATTTTGAATATATATATATATATATATATATATATATATATATATATATATATATATATATATATATATATATATATATATATATATATATATATATATATATATATATATATATATATATATATATATATATATATTAGTTGATTTTATACCCGCATTAGGTCAGGTGATAATACAATGAAGGTGATAATAAAGCCATTCACAACTGCAGGCCTAATAAAAAAAGGAGGTGGCATAGCAATATCTTACAAAGATACCTTCATCTGCAATAGTCTCATTAGTAATAGAGACGACTATTGTGAATATACCTTTGCCAAGTTCTCCAGTAAATCCCTTAAATCCTCCTTGACTATAAGTGCCATCTATAGATTTCCCAATACCGACATAGCTTCATTCTCAGATAACGTAAGGAATCTTATCATAAATAACAATCTCAACAAAAATCAAACCAACTTAGTGGTTTGTAATGGTGAACAAAACATGCAGATACTTATATATAACCTGTGAATAGAGTGTAATAACACCAAAACTATTTGTTTATTGTTTTATGACCATAATAATTGAATCACTAATATGATTCACTAATATATAATCCTAATAATAATCACTAATATATAATCCATTGAGCATGCTGCATCTCTTTCAGTCTCTTTGCAATTTGAACAAGAGGGTTTTTAATTGATCGAACCATATTCTTAAAGTAAAGTAAATGAGATGTATTCCATATTTTGCAAAATATACGATGAAGGCACACAAACATTCATACCAAAACTGAAGGGCAGGATTTATGAGGAGACATTAGAGGCATTAAATATTCCAAACTAGAAGACAGAAGGAAAAGAGGAGATATGATCACTACGTACAAAACAGTAACAGGAATTGATAAACTTGATAGGGAAGATTTCCCGAGACCTGGAATTTCAAGAACAAGAGGTTATAGATTTAAACGAACTAAACAAAGATGCCGAAGAAATATAAGACAATTCACTTTTGCAAACAGAATGGTAAACGGTTGGAACATGTTAGGTAGGAAGGTGGTGGTGGAGGTGGTGTCTGGTGCAGGCACCAGACACACGCTAGGCATCATACACACTAGGATAAAACAAACATTAGGCCAGAAGTCAGAAAAGAATTCAAAGAATTTTACTGGAAAGGCTTGCTGTTAGGAAAGGAAGTAATTGAGATGAATTAATGCACAGTATGTCAATTTTGTGAAATATATGATAAAGGAACAAAAACATTTATACCAAAACAAAGATGCAGAACTAGGAAACAGGATTTGTTCAACTGAAATTTCAAGACGGACAGAGACCAAAAGACACAAAAATGGAATCAATATACGAAGAGGCCAAACCAAAGTTGGAATATGCAGCGGTTGTATGGTGCCCATATCTTAAGAAGCACATAAACAAACTGGAAAAGGTGCAAAGACATGCTACTAAGTGGCTCCCAGAACTGAAGGACAAGAACTATGAGGAGAGGTTAGAGGCATTAAATATACCAAATATACTACACAAATATATATACTACACATGCACAATAAACTACCCTACACAGGCTGAGTATGGTGTGTACAATAAATTATTAGCTAAAAGATAAGACTGAGTTTGTATAAATGGGGGTTAAGTCAGAGTGGGAAAATGTAAGTGGAGTGCCTAAAAACCCTGTCCTGGGACCTCTGTAATTCATAATATATACAAATAATTTAGACTCAGGTTTGATCAGCAATATTTGAAAATTTCCAGACGATACAAAAGGGATTTTTTTCTGGATTCAGGATTATTTTTTTATGGCTGAAAACAGGTTTTCAGCAATAAAAGAAATACAGTATTGCTGGAACAACCGTCGACATCTTCAAGAGAAAACCTGAACATCTTCAAGAAGTGAAGATGACCTTGAGAAGAAGTATAGGTTGGGAGAAGTATAGGTTAGGAATTGTCTCCAAAGAATTCTCAAAGAATTACTCGTTATTGCTATCCAAGATAATTAGACGAGCCAAAGCTAAATACTACGAAGATAAATTTACCCAAATAAAGAGTACCTTACCTAAAAATATGTATGTACCTTACGTAAATAAACATTTGATTTTGAAGTGCCGGACAAACAAGGCTGTGGTGGATATGTGGGCCTGAGGGGCCTGTCCAAGCAACAGCCTGTTGGACCAAGCTCTCACATGTCAAGCCTGGCCTTGGAAGGGCTTGGTGAGTAGAACAACTACCAGAACCCTATAATGCATGTATCAAGGTGTCCAGGCAGTGAGCACCACATAATGCAGTGCAGTCCTGTAAGAATAAGCACAGTAAGTATGGGCATGGAGGGGGTGCAGCAGTGGCTTGTGAAGGGCTGGAGAGTAAATGGACATGCCCAGGGGTAAAAAGCATTAGGGTAACAGAACATAGCCCATAAAAATAGTAATGACAATGAATGAATAATTATATGAATGCAATAATACTTCATATCTCAATAGGAATACTAAGCAGGATGCAAGACAAGGTACTGGTGGTGATAGTGGTTGGTACAAGTCCTCACATCCCCACAGACACCAGTAACAGCCCTCACCTCCCAACACAGTACCCTTGTAGCGAGTTAATCTTATACTCGCTTCATTATCTTATAGCATAACTAATTAACACTAATTACAGAAGCTACACAGGTGATACTTTGGTGTGAGTTGAGCGCACTGAGCGTCGGTATCGCTACACCCGTTCCTTAACAACCCTTTGGACCTTTATTACAGAAAAATAGAATCAATTAATTTAATAAAATATAAAATATAAGTGCTTACTTACGATAATACTATCGGTGGAACACAAAATCTTCTTCTTCTTGATAGTAGGTGCAGTTTGCATGAAGGGTTAGTCCTCGCCATGACTGAACTGACGACAAAATGGCCGATGTGTTGATATGGCGTCAGGTGACGCTGTGACGTCACAGGTGAGGGACGCTTTGCGCATTACTCCCTCGTACTTAAAAAGTACTACAGGTACTTTTTGGTTTTATTTTTGAATATGGCAGAAGTTGGACAGCTTTTCAAATCATTATAAGGGAGTGAGTTCCATAGACTAGGTCCCTTTATTTACATAGAGTGTTTACATAGATTAAGTTTGACTCTGGGGATATCAAAGAGATATTTATGTCTGGTGGGGACGTGGCCATGTGTTCTATTACATCTGTCCAGGAAGAGTTTCAGAACAGGGTTTGCAGTTAGAAAAAGGGCTTTATAAACGTAATTTACACAGGAGAATGTATGGAGTGAATTTGTTTAGCATGTTTAAGGATTTGAACAAGGGAGCTGTGTGTTGTCTGAAGGTAGAGTTATTTATTGTCCTGATAGCAGATTTTTACTGGATGATGATGGGCTTGAGGTAGTTTGCAGAGGTTGAACCCCAAGCACAAACGCCATAAGAATGATAGGGATAGATAAGTGCATAATAGAGTGAGAGGAGAGCAGAGTAGGGTACATAATATCTGATCTTAAACAGTATACCAACTGTTTTAGAAACCTTTTTAGTTATGTGTTGTATATGGGTGCGGAAGTTGAGTCTCTTGTCTAAGTATAGGCTAAGAAACTTTCCATCATTTTTATTGCTAATGTTTACATTATCTATCTGAAGCTGAATTGCATTTGTTGATTTGTTTCCAAATAAGATATAGTAGGTCTTTTCTATGTTTTGTGTGAGGTTTGTTGGTTGACATCCACAAGTAGACTTTTTTTAATTAATTGTTTACAACATTATTTAACAGGAGTGGGTTGCGGTCAGAGTAGATGAGTAGTATCATCAGCCAACAATATAGGTTTAAGTATGTTAGAGACATTAGGGAGATCATTGATGTATATAAGAAACAGGAGGGTCCTAGGATGCTGCTCTGTGGCACCTTTACGGTAATTAAGTGGTAGAGTGGGAGAGGTTATATCATTGATGGCTTCATATTGGTGTCTGTTACTAAGATAGGATCGGATATAGTTTAGGGCAAGGCCACGGATTCCATAATGGTGGAATTTAAGTAAGAGGTAGTTATGGTTAACAGTATCAAAGGCCTTTCTCAGGCCGATGAAGAGTTCAATTGGAAACTCACTTTTGTCAAGGGCTGAGAAGATTAAGTCAAGCAGACTAACAATAGCATCATTGGTACTCTTTTGGGAGCGGAAGCCAAACTGACAGGGACTTAGTATATTGAATTTTACAAGATTGGAGTAGAGCTGTTTGTAAAAAAAAAAAAAATAATTTTGATAATATAGGTAGATTCGATATGGGTCTGTAATTATTTATGTCTGCCGTGTTACCTCCTTTATGAACTGGCGTTACTCTTGCTTTTTTAAGGATATCAGGGAAGGTATGACACTCTAGGGATTTGTTGAACAGCAGTGCTATGGATGGTGCAAGGGCATGGGAGGCACGCCTGTGTACCATCGATGGTATTTCACTAATGTTCCCAGCTTTGGTTTTTAGCGAGTGAATGATGGACACAACATCTGTAGGGCTGACCGGAGAGAGGAGAAGAGAGTTTGGATAGCTGCGTGAAAGATATGTGGTAACATATGTCTGAGTCTCTGGGATTTTTCGGGCAAGGTGAGCACCAAACGATGAAAAGAAGCTATTAAATTCAGTTGCTGTTTCAAGATCTGTTGCAGGTGTATAACCATCCTTGGAGATTTTTATCTTATTATGTGAATGTTGTTTAGCTCCTAGGATGGTAGAGATGGCTCTCCATGTGCTTTTTATGTTGCCTTTTGCTTCTTTGAATCTATTCTCGTAATAGGAACGCTTTGCTCTTATTATACTGGTAAGCACTGATGAATACCTCTTAACTACTTCTTTTCCAACTAGGCCAATCCTAAGTTTTTTTTTCATATTCATGTTTCTTGTCGATTGCTTTAAGTATGCCATTAGTGAGCCAGGGATTATTTAACCTTTTTGCCAGTTACTTGCTTGGTGAGGAGAGGACAATAAGTATTGTAAAGGCTTTAAATTTTGGAAAGAGGCTAGTTAACGAATTATTATCCTGTGTATTGATAAATTTAGATTCCCAGTTTACATTGTGGAGGGCATTTGTGAGATTGCCTATTGCCGCTTCACATTGTAACCTAAAGGTAATTTTCTTGTTACCTGGTGGTGTTATGGCCATGTTCGCTACAAGGAAGGTAGGATAGTGGTCAGTTGTTCTGTCAGTGATTATACTTGATGTAAGAGGAGCTGTTATGTTGGTCCATCAGTGATCCAGGGTAGTCGCAGATGTTTGAGTGACTCGGGTGGGCCTGGTGATTGCGGGGATGAGCATACAGGAATTCATGCTGTTGAGGAAACAGTCTACTTGAGGGTTATTTTGTAGCCCTAGGTCAATATTGAAATCACCTCTGAGAACTATGTGATTTTTGTTGAGATTATTGTTTATGATAAGGTTCCTCAAGTTGTTATTGTATTTGTGTCTAGCTTCAGACACAAGCATGTTACAGTTATGTCTTAAAGAGTTGAGAGCAATTAAGGATGATAAAGAGTCACTTACAACTAATGTATCAAGTTTGGATACTTGTACACATTTCAGTGCAAGGAGCAAGGCAAATAGTTCAGTCTGAAGGGTAGAGGCCCAGTTGTTTATACGGACTCCCCACTCAAAATATAAGTCATATCCTATTGCCAGGACAACTGCACTTCCAGCTGCACCCGTTGGGCGCTGTAGGAAACCTTCAGTGTATATGATTTGAGAGAGAGAATGCTCTGTGGACAGAGCATCAGTATGGCTTAAGACGTTGAGCTTTGCCTCAAGACAAAGCTGGGACTGATCTCTAATTTGCTCCTTTGATGGAAAGGGAGGGATTAAAATTGAAAAGGGTGTAATTTCCTACAGTGCAGGAAAGTGCTATTGTTGTCTCTCTTGGTACAAATTATAAATCTGATACTTTCTGAGTTCAGTTCCAATTTTATTTATCTATTTGAAACAATGTTTACATTCAATAAAGAAATTCTGGAGGGCTTCTGTGCAAGGGTTAGGATGAGCTAGCCTAAGCATTTTTATACCAATTTGACAGTTATTTTCAGTAACACGATAAACAACGCTCAGAATATTAAGTTCCTTTCTCATATTAAGTATCTTTGTGGTACGAAGGCACCCAAGGATTATCCTCAAGGCTTCGTTCTGCAATTTTTCAAGCCCTCCAAGCTTTCTTTCAGGATGCCTTAAAGTTAGTTTAGTTCATTTATTATGCACCCCATACCCATCTTGTGGGCGGTAGTGGAAAGGGTTGCAGAGGCACATAATGGGCTCAGGGACTGAACCCAACAATTCATTTAGCTAAGCAAGTTACAATCTTGATGAGCTAGTTACAAAATTCAGTATAAGTCGTCACATCAACAATAGGTTCGAGATCGATCACAAGTACAGTTTCTAAATTAAGCAACTGACATATGTGGAGAGCTAGTGTCACAATTGATATGTTTGTCCTGCACACCGCTCCCCATCCAGTGGGCAGCGGTGGATAGGTTACAATCACTTAGTTACTACTTACAGTTAGCAAACTGGGGATATTTGGCTAAAATTTCTGGTACCAGATCATTTTGAATGAAATATTGACACATCGTTGGTACATTGGTTATAGAATTGTCTCTGAATTCACTATCACATAGTGACGAAGGGGTGTGCAAATAATTTTGTTGACAGTTAACATTTGGTCAGGTCTACATCGGCAGATAATGAGAATTCCCAGAAATACTTGTAACCGAGTCTAAGCCGAGCAGTAGTAACATCTAGAAGTCTGCTGATTTTATTGGATGAACCATAGATGTGTGGCTCCTTTTGCATAATAGTATTGAACGAAAGTTAATCTCCCCAAACACTTTCGCGTTTTGGGCAAGTTACCCCTCCACTCTCTCCATTTTTGTTTGGACATTCCCAGGTAGTGCGCGGAAATACTGAAAAGTGTATACTCTTTTCAACTTTGTCACCTTAATTCTCGTCCTATGTCTTTCATTTTGGTATCAATGCGTTCGCAATAGAATTCCCAACAGAACTATGTGCATATAATGTCAAAGACAGCAGCGCGCTCCACCCGCCGACAAGATGAATGTAGGCCAAGGGTACCAGAAAAAGAAAGCTGAGCCACCCTCAGGCAACTCTCATTACATTAGAGAGCGTGATAATACTGAAAAGTGTATACCCTTTTCAACTTTGTTACCTCAATTCTCATCCTAGTTTTTTCAATTTGGCATCAATGTGTTCGCAATAGAATTCTCTACAGGACTAAAGGCATATAAACTCCAAAAGCCCGGCTTACCATCCGCAACAAACAGAGTAAGCGAGAGTGTGTTACCAGGGAGCGCACAAGAGCGATAAAATGTATACACTCTTTTCATTTTGGTCACCCCAATTGTCATCCTAGGTCTTTCATTTTGGTATCAATGTGTTAGCAATAGAATTATCTACAGGTTTAAATGCATATAAACTCCAAAAGCAAGGTGTACCATCCGCACAAAACAGAGAAAGTGAGAGAAAGTAACCCGGGAGCACTCTAGTGCAATGTAATGTGAACACTCTTTTCACTTTGGTTACCTCAATTCTCGTCATATGTCTTTCATTTTGGTATCAATGTGTTCGCAATTGTATCTGCTGGCATTTTACCCTTTGCTTGGATCTGAAGGGTTTTAGGCTCACCACGATGCAATCTGATAGTACCACAGGTGTATATACCTATCTTCAAGCAGCAATTCACTCATTCAAACCGACTTATAATAGTTATCCATATATAAATGGTAATCTTTGTTCTACCTGTTAACCTGTCATATGAAGAAAGACCTACCAACCTAACCCCCAAAATGTCAATCCATATCTTTTATTTTAAACAATGCTGTTTTGTTGACCAAATTGTATTTTTACTCTTTTTCTGTCATGTTTCTCCCACCCCTGTTTTTTCCCTTTTTTCTTATTTTTTCTCAACATAATTCATACTTTAATTATGCGGATCAGGACATCACCTGATCAAACACATCAAACATCGTTTGACCACCATCAAACACACACATTTCGTGTGTGTTTGACGCTCACTGATATGTACCAGCGTTGTTTTATATATGGTGCTATTCTATCTTACGCTTTGTTGCTCTTTTTTACCTACGGGCTCATAGAACATTCTATTGCGAAAACATTGGCACAAAAATGAATGACGTACATACAATAATAATGTCAGGACAGTGATATAATTATAAACTTTCAAAGCACTGTATCGCCCATGTGTCGTCTTGTCACCAATACTGGGTAACAGTTCCGCCACTTCCCACACTCTTGCGGGTGGGCAGCGACCATTATTCTACGTTTATATTCATATCACCGTGTTGGGAATTTCATTGCGAGTACATTGATACCAAAATTAACGCTGTAGGACAAGTGTGGAAGTGATAACAATCCCAAGAGTAAAAACATTTTGTTGCTCTTGGGCACTCACGGCGAGTCATCTACGTAGGTATTTATTGGGTGCTGGTATTCATATAACTTTTGGTGACCGTTTTTGCTGATTTTCTTCTAGAGAATGTTATTGCGAACACGTTGGTACCAAAATGAAATACATAGCTCGAGAACTAAGGTCAGGAGAGTAAAAAGAGTATACACATTTTTGTTTTGACGCTTAATTAAGGTTATTGTGAGTACTCATCGCCTGCCTAGAAACTGGAACTAGTAATTCCATCTATCATACATATCATACAAGAGGAGCCACACATCTATGGATCATCCAATAAAATCAGCAGACTTCTAGATGTTACTACTGCTCGGCTTAGACTCGGTTACAAGTATCTCTGGGAATTCTCATTATCTGCTGATGTAGACCTGACCAAATGTAAACTGTGTCAACAAAATTATTCGCACACCCTCCGTCACTATGTGATGGAGTGCGAAAAGATACATGAATTTAGAGACAATTCTATAACCAATGTTCCAGCGATGTGTCAATATTTCATTCAAAATGATCTGCTACCAGAAATTTTAGCCAAATATCCCCAGTTTGCTAACTGTAGATAACAACTAAGTGATTGTAACCTATCCACCGCTGCCCACTGGATGGGGGACGGTGTGCAGGACAAACATATAAATTTTGATACTAGCTCTCCACATATGTCAGTTGCTTAATTTAGAACCTGTACTTGAGGTCGATCTCGAACCCATTGTTGATGTGATGACTTATATTGAATTTTGTAACTAGCTCATCAAGATTGTAACTTGCTTAGCTAAATGAATTGTGGGGTTCAGTCCCTGAGCCCATTATGTGCCTCTGTAACCCTTTCCACAACCGCCCACAAGATGGGTATGGGGTGCATAATGGGGTGGGGTGTCTTGGCCAAACGTGCCACATCAAAACCACAAGTTGACATTGAATGTGAATTAACAATGAGACAAGTAAGATTTATACTAATACATTTATACTAACTCTGTTGAGCGTTGACCATTTATACATCAAATCTGTTGATGTGAGCACTTTAGTTTAGTCTGCCGTTTAAAGAAAAAAAGAGCATATCAATGGTATATCACAGAAAACGAATTTATCATAAACTCATGTATTTGTCTTATCATATTGAACTGCATTCATATTTTTAATATATAACAATATGAATATACAAATTTCTGTAAATCCCCTACCTTGTTGGAATCTGTGGAAATGAATGAGCAAATGTGCTGGCTGAAGGCGCTGAAGGAAACCACATTGGTTTCATTTTGGATACAAATGTCCATGGAAATTCAAAATGGAAACTAATTATATAGTTGAACCTGCAGAGACGAGTTTAAGAATCTGTGTTGAGAGTGATGGACACAGCCTTCACAATTATACTTCAGAGAATGTAAACATCTAAGAGTCATTAGAAATATGTGTAGAATAATAAACCCTACATTGTTTGAGTTAGGGAAAACACCATTTGTGATATATAGATACTATAGCTGTTCCTAAAGATTCACCCTTTTTTGCACCAGCAAGATAACATATAAGATTTTAAGAGTTGACGAATGTTAATATTCTTGTTTGATAAACTGTGAACTTGAGACATAGTTAATAAGAACATATTAACACAACAAAATGTTTTCAAAATCCTTAACACCACTTTCCAGCAACTTATATAATTTATATAAATTATTTTAGAGAATAATACATAAATTATATATTTAAACATGATATAGTGTTTAGTGGAATGTATAAGGAGTCAAATTGTGTTAAAAAGAGCAATTTTTAGAAAATTTGGAAAAATACTTTTTTCTGTTCAAATTATAACTAAATGGATTATAAAGGTTTCACTCAGCCAATATATATCATTCACAATTTATTAATGAATTTTACAAAAAAACACCATAAATTTTATATTTAAACATGTAAAAACTATTTGTTTTACATTTGGAAGAAAATAATTGTAGAAAAACAATTTATAATTAAACCTTTGTGTTTGGATTTTTTGAGTAAAAGTTTCTCAAAGGCTCTCCTGCACCATTCTCAATGCAAATCATTCCCACACCTATGGCAAGAGATAGGCGAACGTTGTGTAGATGATTTGTGTTTGCTGGGATGTCTTTTCTTGGATCTAAATAATACGAAACCTCGCTCTATGATTTGAAGTTAAAATCCTCAAATATGGTTATATAGTGACTTTTTTCACGTTTTTCATGTAGTTTGATATTACGTAAATATATTCATTTTTACCAATATTTCGATACTATTTCATGTAGTATCACGATATGTGATTTGGCCTTCAAATCTCAGAATTTCGCATAATATTGCATTTTAAGAGAGTTTTCTTGCATTTTGTTTCGTACGAAAAATCATTGAATATAGCAATATTTTGACGTTTATCATCTCCTTTTCCTTCATGTGATTTAAACAAAATATCATCGAATTAGGCAATATTTTGCCGTTTTCCACGTTTTTGTGAATTTTCAGTCCTTGGGTGTTAATTCATATATATACGATAAAAATGATGCAAACACATAATTGATTAGATAATAACCTTAAATACTTCATTTTCAATCATCTATTTGTTTCTCGTTAAAATACTGAGTAAGATATTGAAAAGGGGAGAAGTTCGGTTTTTATTGCATATATCGACGTTTCAGCCGGATTAGAGCGGTTTTACGTGCACATCTTCCATCGTTAATATAAACGGAAAATCAAGAACATTATAGTTAATTCTAATGAAAACACATTGTTTTTTATCTTTTGTATTGGAAACAACATTGTCATATGTCTTTTCTTGGATCTAAATAATACGAAACCTCGCTCTATGATTTGAAGTTAAAATCCTCAAATATGGTTATATAGTCACTTTTTTCACGTTTTTCATGTAGTTTGATATTACGTAAATATATTCATTTTTACCAATATTTCGATACTATTTCATGTAGTATCACGATATGTGATTTGGCCTTCAAATCTCAGAATTTCGCATAATATTGCATTTTAAGCAAGTTTTCTTGCATTTTGTTTCGTACGAAAAATCATTGAATATAGCAATATTTTGACGTTTATCATCTCCTTTTCCTTCATGTGATTTAAACAAAATATCATCGAATTAGGCAATATTTTGCCGTTTTCCACGTTTTTGTGAATTTTCAGTCCATGGGTGTTAATTCATATATATACGATAAAAATGATGCAAACACATAATTGATTAGATAATAACCTTAAATACTTCATTTTCAATCATCTATTTGTTTCTCGTTAAAATACTGAGTAAGATATTGAAAAGGGGAGAAGTTCGGTTTTTATTGCATATATCGACGTTTCAGCCGGATTAGAGCGGTTTTACGTGCACATCTTCCATCGTTAATATAAACGGAAAATCAAGAACATTATAGTTAATTCTAATGAAAACACATTGTTTTTTATCTTTTGTATTGGAAACAACATTGTCATATGTCTTTTCTTGGATCTAAATAATACGAAACCTCGCTCTATGATTTGAAGTTAAAATCCTCAAATATGGTTATATAGTGACTTTTTTCACGTTTTTCATGTAGTTTGATATTACGTAAATATATTCATTTTTACCAATAATTCGATAATATTTCATGTAGTATCACGATTTGTGATTTGGCCTTCAAATCTCAGAATTTCGCATAATATTGCAATTTAAGCAAGTTTTCTTGCATTTTGTTTCGTACGAAAAATCATTGAATATAGCAATATTTTGACGTTTATCATCTCCTTTTCCTTCATGTGATTTAAACAAAATATCATCGAATTAGGCAATATTTTGCCGTTTTCCACGTTTTTGTGAATTTTCAGTCCATGGGTGTTAATTCATATATATACGATAAAAATGATGCAAACACATAATTGATTAGATAATAACCTTAAATACTTCATTTTCAATCATCTATTTGTTTCTCGTTAAAATACTGAGTAAGATATTGAAAAGGGGAGAAGTTCGGTTTTTATTGCATATATCGACGTTTCAACCGTATTAGAGCGGTTTTACGTGTACATCTTCCCTCGTTAATATAAACGGAAAATCAAAAACATTAAAGTTAATTCTAATGAAAACACATTGTTTTATATCATTTGTATTGGAAACAACATTGTCATATGTCTTTTCTTGGAACTAAATAATACGAAACCTCGCTCTATGATTTGAAGTTAAAATCCTCAAATATGGTTTTTCACGTTAATCATGTAGTTTGATATTACGCAAATATATTCATTTTTACCAATATTTCGATACTATTTCATGTAGTATCACGATATGTGATTTGGCCTTCAAATCTCAGAATTTCGCATAATATTGCATTTTAAGCAAATTTCTTGCATTTTGCTTCGTACGAAAAATCATCGAATTTAGCAATATTTTAACGTTTATCATCTCCTTTTCCTTCATGTGATTTAAACAAAATATCATCGAATTAGGCAATATTTTGCCGTTTTCCACGTTTTTGTGAATTTTCTGTCCATGGGTATTAATTCATATATATATACGATAAAAATGATGCAAACACATAATTGATTAGATAATAACCTTAAATACTTCATTTTCAATCATCTATTTGTTTCTCGTTAAAATACTGAGTAAGATATTGAAAGGGGAGAAGTTCGGTTTTTATTGCATATATCGACGTTTCAGCCGGAATAGAGCGATTTTCGTGTACATCTTCTATCGGTAATATAAACGGAAAATCAAGAACATTATAGTTAATTCTAATGAAAACACATTGTTTTTTATCATTTGTATTGGAAACAACATTGTCATATGTCTTTTCTTGGAACTAAATAATACGAAACCTCGCTCTATGATTTGAAGTTAAAATCCTCAAATATGGTTATATAGTGACTTTTTTCACGTTTTACATGTAGTTTGATATTACGTAAATATATTCATTTTTACCAATATTTCGATACTATTTCATGTAGTATCACGATATGTGACTTGGCCTTCAAATCTCAAAATTTCGCATAATATTGCATTTTAAGCAAGTTTTCTTGCATTTTGTTTCGTACGAAAAATCATTGAATATAGCAATATTTTGACGTTTATCATCTCCTTTTCCTTCATGTGATTTAAACAAAATATCATCGAATTAGGCAATATTTTGCCGTTTTCCACGTTTTTGTGAATTTTCAGTCCATGGGTGTTAATTCATATATATACGATAAAAATGATGCAAACACATAATTGATTAGATAATAACCTTAAATACTTCATTTTCAATCATCTATTTGTTTCTCGTTAAAATACTGAGTAAGATATTGAAAAGGGGAGAAGTTCGGTTTTTATTGCATATATCGACGTTTCAGCCGGATTAGAGCGGTTTTACGTGTACATCTTCCATCGTTAATATAAACGGAAAATCAAGAACATTATAGTTAATTCTAATGAAAACACATTGTTTTTTATCATTTGTATTGGAAACAACATTGTCATATGTCTTTTCTTGGATCTAAATAATACGAAACCTCGCTCTGTGATTTGAAGTTAAAATCCTCAAATATGGTTATATAGTGACTTTTTTCACGTTTTTCATGTAGTTTGATATTACGTAAATATATTCATTTTTACCAATATTTCGATACTATTTCATGTAGTATCACGATATGTGATTTGGCCTTCAAATCTCAGAATTTCACATAATATTGCATTTTAAGCAAGTTTTCTTGCATTTTGTTTCGTACGAAAAATCATTGAATATAGCAATATTTTGACATTTATCATCTCCTTTTCCTTCATGTGATTTAAACAAAATATCATCGAATTAGGCAATATTTTGCCGTTTTCCACGTTTTTGTGAATTTTCAGTCCATGGGTGTTAATTCATATATATACGATAAAAATGATGCAAACACATAATTGATTAGATAATAACCATAAATACTTCATTTTCAATCATCTATTTGTTTCTCGTTAAAATACTGAGTAAGATATTGCAAAGGGGAGAAGTTCGGTTTTTATTGCATATATCGACGTTTCAGCCGGATTAGAGCGGTTTTACGTGTACATCTTCCATCGTTAATATAAACGGAAAATCAAGAACATTATAGTTAATTCTAATGAAAACACATTGTTTTTTATCATTTGTATTGGAAACAACATTGTCATATGTCTTTTCTTGGAACTAAATAATACGAAACCTCGCTCTATGATTTGAAGTTAAAATCCTCAAATATGGTTATATAGTGACTTTTTTCACGTTTTACATGTAGTTTGATATTACGTAAATATATTCATTTTTACCAATATTTCGATACTATTTCATGTAGTATCACGATATGTGACTTGGCCTTCAAATCTCAAAATTTCGCATAATATTGCATTTTAAGCAAGTTTTCTTGCATTTTGTTTCGTACGAAAAATCATTGAATATAGCAATATTTTGACGTTTATCATCTCCTTTTCCTTCATGTGATTTAAACAAAATATCATCGAATTAGGCAATATTTTGCCGTTTTCCACGTTTTTGTGAATTTTCAGTCCATGGGTGTTAATTCATATATATACGATAAAAATGATGCAAACACATAATTGATTAGATAATAACCTTAAATACTTCATTTTCAATCATCTATTTGTTTCTCGTTAAAATACTGAGTAAGATATTGAAAAGGGGAGAAGTTCGGTTTTTATTGCATATATCGACGTTTCAGCCGGATTAGAGCGGTTTTACGTGTACATCTTCCATCGTTAATATAAACGGAAAATCAAGAACATTATAGTTAATTCTAATGAAAACACATTGTTTTTTATCATTTGTATTGGAAACAACATTGTCATATGTCTTTTCTTGGATCTAAATAATACGAAACCTCGCTCTATGATTTGAAGTTAAAATCCTCAAATATGGTTATATAGTGACTTTTTTCACGTTTTTCATGTAGTTTGATATTACGTAAATATATTCATTTTTACCAATATTTCGATACTATTTCATGTAGTATCACGATATGTGATTTGGCCTTCAAATCTCAGAATTTCGCATAATATTGCATTTTAAGCAAGTTTTCTTGCATTTTGTTTCGTACGAAAAATCATTGAATATAGCAATATTTTGACGTTTATCATCTCCTTTTCCTTCATGTGATTTAAACAAAATATCATCGAATTAGGCAATATTTTGCCGTTTTCCACGTTTTTGTGAATTTTCAGTCCATGGGTGTTAATTCATATATATACGATAAAAATGATGCAAACACATAATTGATTAGATAATAACCTTAAATACTTCATTTTCAATCATCTATTTGTTTCTCGTTAAAATACTGAGTAAGATATTGAAAAGGGGAGAAGTTCGGTTTTTATTGCATATATCGACGTTTCAGCCGTATTAGAGCGGTTTTACGTGTACATCTTCCATCGTTAATATAAACGGAAAATCAAGAACATTATAGTTAATTCTAATGAAAACACATTGTTTTTTTATCATTTGTATTGGAAACAACATTGTCATATGTCTTTTCTTGGAATCTAAATAATACGAAACCTCGCTCTATGATTTGAAGTTAAAATCCTCAAATATGGTTATATAGTGACTTTTTCACGTTTTTCATGTAGTTTGATATTACGTAAATATATTCATTTTTACCAATATTTCGATACTATTTCATGTAGTATCACGATATGTGATTTGGCCTTCAAATCTCAGAATTTCGCATAATATTGCATTTTAAGCAAGTTTTCTTGCATTTTGTTTCGTACGAAAAATCATCGAATATAGCAATATTTTGAACGTTTATCATCTCCTTTTCCTTCATGTGATTTAAACAAAATATCATCGAATTAGGCAATATTTTGCCGTTTTCCACGTTTTTGTGAATTTTCAGTCCATGGGTATTAATTCATATATATACGATAAAAATGATGCAAACACATAATTGATTAGATAATAACCTTAAATACTTCATTTTCAATCATCTATTTGTTTCTCGTTAAAATACTGAGTAAGATATTGAAAAGGGGAGAAGTTCGGTTTTTATTGCATATATCGACGTTTCAGCCGGAATTAGAGCGATTTTACGTGTACATCTTCTATCGTTAATATAAACGGAAAATCAAGAACATTATAGTTAATTCTAATGAAAACACATTGTTTTTTATCATTTGTATTGGAAACAACATTGTCATATGTCTTTTCTTGGAATCTAAATAATACGAAACCTCGCTCTATGATTTGAAGTTAAAATCCTCAAATATGGTTATATAGTGACTTTTTTCACGTTTTACATGTAGTTTGATATTACGTAAATATATTCATTTTTACCAATATTTCGATACTATTTCATGTAGTATCACGATATGTGACTTGGCCTTCAAATCTCAGAATTTCGCATAATATTGCATTTTAAGCAAGTTTTCTTGCATTTTGTTTCGTACGAAAAATCATTGAATATAGCAATATTTTGACGTTTATCATCTCCTTTTCCTTCATGTGATTTAAACAAAATATCATCGAATTAGGCAATATTTTGCCGTTTTCCACGTTTTTGTGAATTTTCAGTCCATGGGTGTTAATTCATATATATACGATAAAAATGATGCAAACACATAATTGATTAGATAATAACCTTAAATACTTCATTTTCAATCATCTATTTGTTTCTCGTTAAAATACTGAGTAAGATATTGAAAAGGGGAGAAGTTCGGTTTTTATTGCATATATCGACGTTTCAGCCGGATTAGAGCGGTTTTACGTGTACATCTTCCATCGTTAATATAAACGGAAAATCAAGAACATTATAGTTAATTCTAATGAAAACACATTGTTTTTTATCATTTGTATTGGAAACAACATTGTCATATGTCTTTTCTTGGATCTAAATAATACGAAACCTCGCTCTATGATTTGAAGTTAAAATCCTCAAATATGGTTATATAGTGACTTTTTTCACGTTTTTCATGTAGTTTGATATTACGTAAATATATTCATTTTTACCAATATTTCGATACTATTTCATGTAGTATCACGATATGTGATTTGGCCTTCAAATCTCAGAATTTCGCATAATATTGCATTTTAAGCAAGTTTTCTTGCATTTTGTTTCGTACGAAAAATCATTGAATATAGCAATATTTTGACAGTTTATCATCTCCTTTTCCTTCATGTGATTTAAACAAAATATCATCGAATTAGGCAATATTTTGCCGTTTTCCACGTTTTTGTGAATTTTCAGTCCATGGGTGTTAATTCATATATATACGATAAAAATGATGCAAACACATAATTGATTAGATAATAACCATTAAATACTTCATTTTCAATCATCTATTTGTTTCTCGTTAAAATACTGAGTAAGATATTGAAAAGGGGAGAAGTTCGGTTTTTATTGCATATATCGACGTTTCAGCCGGATTAGAGCGGTTTTACGTGTACATCTTCCATCGTTAATATAAACGGAAAATCAAGAACATTATAGTTAATTCTAATGAAAACACATTGTTTTTTATCATTTGTATTGGAAACAACATTGTCATATGTCTTTTCTTGGAACTAAATAATACGAAACCTCGCTCTATGATTTGAAGTTAAAATCCTCAAATATGGTTATATAGTGACTTTTTTCACGTTTTACATGTAGTTTGATATTACGTAAATATATTCATTTTTACCAATATTTCGATACTATTTCATGTAGTATCACGATATGTGATTTGGCCTTCAAATCTCAGAATTTCGCATAATATTGCATTTTAAGCAAGTTTTCTTGCATTTTGTTTCGTACGAAAAATCATTGAATATAGCAATATTTTGACGTTTATCATCTCCTTTTCCTTCATGTGATTTAAACAAAATATCATCGAATTAGGCAATATTTTGCCGTTTTCCACGTTTTTGTGAATTTTCAGTCCATGGGTGTTAATTCATATATATACGATAAAAATGATGCAAACACATAATTGATTAGATAATAACCTTAAATACTTCATTTTCAATCATCTATTTGTTTCTCGTTAAAATACTGAGTAAGATATTGAAAAGGGGAGAAGTTCGGTTTTTATTGCATATATCGACGTTTCAGCCGGATTAGAGCGGTTTTACGTGTACATCTTCCATCGTTAATATAAACGGAAAATCAAGAACATTATAGTTAATTCTAATGAAAACACATTGTTTTTTATCATTTGTATTGGAAACAACATTGTCATATGTCTTTTCTTGGATCTAAATAATACGAAACCTCGCTCTATGATTTGAAGTTAAAATCCTCAAATATGGTTATATAGTGACTTTTTTCACGTTTTTCATGTAGTTTGATATTACGTAAATATATTCATTTTTACCAATATTTCGATACTATTTCATGTAGTATCACGATATGTGATTTGGCCTTCAAATCTCAGAATTTCGCATAATATTGCATTTTAAGCAAGTTTTCTTGCATTTTGTTTCGTACGAAAAATCATTGAATATAGCAATATTTTGACGTTTATCATCTCCTTTTCCTTCATGTGATTTAAACAAAATATCATCGAATTAGGCAATATTTTGCCGTTTTCCACGTTTTTGTGAATTTTCAGTCCATGGGTGTTAATTCATATATATACGATAAAAATGATGCAAACACATAATTGATTAGATAATAACCATTAAATACTTCATTTTCAATCATCTATTTGTTTCTCGTTAAAATACTGAGTAAGATATTGAAAAGGGGAGAAGTTCGGTTTTTATTGCATATATCGACGTTTCAGCCGGATTAGAGCGGTTTTACGTGTACATCTTCCATCGTTAATATAAACGGAAAATCAAGAACATTATAGTTAATTCTAATGAAAACACATTGTTTTTTATCATTTGTATTGGAAACAACATTGTCATATGTCTTTTCTTGGATCTAAATAATACGAAACCTCGCTCTATGATTTGAAGTTAAAATCCTCAAATATGGTTATATAGTGACTTTTTTCACGTTTTTCATGTAGTTTGATATTACGTAAATATATTCATTTTTACCAATATTTCGATACTATTTCATGTAGTATCACGATATGTGATTTAGGCCTTCAAATCTCAGAATTTCGCATAATATTGCATTTTAAGCAAGTTTTCTTGCATTTTGTTTCGTACGAAAAATCATCGAATATAGCAATATTTTGACGTTTATCATCTCCTTTTCCTTCATGTGATTTAAACAAAATATCATCGAATTAGGCAATATTTTGCCGTTTTCCACGTTTTTGTGAATTTTCAGTCCATGGGTGTTAATTCATATATATACGATAAAAATGATGCAAACACATAATTGATTAGATAATAACCTTAAATACTTCATTTTCAATCATCTATTTGTTTCTCGTTAAAATACTGAGTAAGATATTGAAAAGGGGAGAAGTTCGGTTTTTATTGCATATATCGACGTTTCAGCCGGATTAGAGCGGTTTTACGTGTACATCTTCCATCGTTAATATAAACGGAAAATCAAGAACATTATAGTTAATTCTAATGAAAACACATTGTTTTTTATCATTTGTATTGGAAACAACATTGTCATATGTCTTTTCTTGGATCTAAATAATACGAAACCTCGCTCTATGATTTGAAGTTAAAATCCTCAAATATGGTTATATAGTGACTTTTTTCACGTTTTTCATGTAGTTTGATATTACGTAAATATATTCATTTTTACCAATATTTCGATACTATTTCATGTAGTATCACGATATGTGATTTGGCCTTCAAATCTCAGAATTTCGCATAATATTGCATTTTAAGCAAGTTTTCTTGCATTTTGTTTCGTACGAAAAATCATTGAATATAGCAATATTTTGACGTTTATCATCTCCTTTTCCTTCATGTGATTTAAACAAAATATCATCGAATTAGGCAATATTTTGCCGTTTTCCACGTTTTTGTGAATTTTCAGTCCATGGGTGTTAATTCATATATATACGATAAAAATGATGCAAACACATAATTGATTAGATAATAACCTTAAATACTTCATTTTCAATCATCTATTTGTTTCTCGTTAAAATACTGAGTAAGATATTGAAAAGGGGAGAAGTTCGGTTTTTATTGCATATATCGACGTTTCAGCCGGATTAGAGCGGTTTTACGTGTACATCTTCCATCGTTAATATAAACGGAAAATCAAGAACATTATAGTTAATTCTAATGAAAACACATTGTTTTTTATCATTTGTATTGGAAACAACATTGTCATATGTCTTTTCTTGGATCTAAATAATACGAAACCTCGCTCTATGATTTGAAGTTAAAATCCTCAAATATGGTTATATAGTGACTTTTTTCACGTTTTTCATGTAGTTTGATATTACGTAAATATATTCATTTTTACCAATATTTCGATACTATTTCATGTAGTATCACGATATGTGATTTGGCCTTCAAATCTCAGAATTTCGCATAATATTGCATTTTAAGCAAGTTTTCTTGCATTTTGTTTCGTACGAAAAATCATTGAATATAGCAATATTTTGACGTTTATCATCTCCTTTTCCTTCATGTGATTTAAACAAAATATCATCGAATTAGGCAATATTTTGCCGTTTTCCACGTTTTTGTGAATTTTCAGTCCATGGGTGTTAATTCATATATATACGATAAAAATGATGCAAACACATAATTGATTAGATAATAACCTTAAATACTTCATTTTCAATCATCTATTTGTTTCTCGTTAAAATACTGAGTAAGATATTGAAAAGGGGAGAAGTTCGGTTTTTATTGCATATATCGACGTTTCAGCCGGATTAGAGCGGTTTTACGTGTACATCTTCCCTCGTTAATATAAACGGAAAATCAAAAACATTAAAGTTAATTCTAATGAAAACACATTGTTTTATATCATTTGTATTAGAAACAACATTGTCATATGTCTTTTCTTGGAACTAAATAATACGAAACCTCGCTCTATGATTTGAAGTTAAAATCCTCAAATATGGTTTTTTCACGTTTAATCATGTAGTTTGATATTACGCAAATATATTCATTTTTACCAATATTTCGATACTATTTCATGTAGTAATCACGATATGTGATTTGGCCTTCAAATCTCAGAATTTCACATAATATTGCATTTTAAGCAAATTTCTTGCATTTTGCTTCGTACGAGAAATCATCGAATTTAGCAATATTTTAACGTTTATCATCTCCTTTTCCTTCATGTGATTTAAACAAAATATCATCGAATTAGGCAATATTTTGCCGTTTTCCACGTTTTTGTGAATTTTCTGTCCATGGGTATTAATTCATATATATATACGATAAAAATGATGCAAACACATAATTGATTAGATAATAACCTTAAATACTTCATTTTCAATCATCTATTTGTTTCTCGTTAAAATACTGAGTAAGATATTGAAAAGGGGAGAAGTTCGGTTTTTATTGCATATATCGACGTTTCAGCCGGAATTAGAGCGGTTTTACGTGTACATCTTCCTATCGTTAATATAAACGGAAAATCAAGAACATTATAGTTAATTCTAATGAAAACACATTGTTTTTTATCATTTGTATTGGAAACAACATTGTCATATGTCTTTTCTTGGAATCTAAATAATACGAAACCTCGCTCTATGATTTGAAGTTAAAATCCTCAAATATGGTTATATAGTGACTTTTTTCACGTTTTTCATGTAGTTTGATATTACGTAAATATATTCATTTTTACCAATATTTCGATACTATTTCATGTAGTATCACGATATGTGATTTGGCCTTCAAATCTCAGAATTTCGCATAATATTGCATTTTAAGCAAGTTTTCTTGCATTTTGTTTCGTACGAAAAATCATTGAATATAGCAATATTTTGACGTTTATCATCTCCTTTTCCTTCATGTGATTTAAACAAAATATCATCGAATTAGGCAATATTTTGCCGTTTTCCACGTTTTTGTGAATTTTCAGTCCATGGGTGTTAATTCATATATATACGATAAAAATGATGCAAACACATAATTGATTAGATAATAACCTTAAATACTTCATTTTCAATCATCTATTTGTTTCTCGTTAAAATACTGAGTAAGATATTGAAAAGGGGAGAAGTTCGGTTTTTATTGCATATATCGACGTTTCAGCCGGATTAGAGCGGTTTTACGTGTACATCTTCCATCGTTAATATAAACGGAAAATCAAGAACATTATAGTTAATTCTAATGAAAACACATTGTTTTTTATCATTTGTATTGGAAACAACATTGTCATATGTCTTTTCTTGGATCTAAATAATACGAAACCTCGCTCTATGATTTGAAGTTAAAATCCTCAAATATGGTTATATAGTGACTTTTTTCACGTTTTTCATGTAGTTTGATATTACGTAAATATATTCATTTTTACCAATATTTCGATACTATTTCATGTAGTATCACGATATGTGATTTGGCCTTCAAATCTCGGAATTTCACATAATATTGCATTTTAAGCAAGTTTTCTTGCATTTTGTTTCGTACGAAAAATCATTGAATATAGCAATATTTTGACGTTTATCATCTCCTTTTCCTTCATGTGATTTAAACAAAATATCATCGAATTAGGCAATATTTTGCCGTTTTCCACGTTTTTGTGAATTTTCAGTCCATGGGTGTTAATTCATATATATACGATAAAAATGATGCAAACACATAATTGATTAGATAATAACCTTAAATACTTCATTTTCAATCATCTATTTGTTTCTCGTTAAAATACTGAGTAAGATATTGAAAAGGGGAGAAGTTCGGTTTTTATTGCATATATCGACGTTTCAGCCGGATTAGAGCGGTTTTACGTGTACATCTTCCATCGTTAATATAAACGGAAAATCAAGAACATTATAGTTAATTCTAATGAAAACACATTGTTTTTTATCATTTGTATTGGAAACAACATTGTCATATGTCTTTTCTTGGATCTAAATAATACGAAACCTCGCTCTATGATTTGAAGTTAAAATCCTCAAATATGGTTATATAGTGACTTTTTTCACGTTTTTCATGTAGTTTGATATTACGTAAATATATTCATTTTTACCAATATTTCGATACTATTTCATGTAGTATCACGATATGTGATTTAGCCTTCAAATCTCAGAATTTCGCATAATATTGCATTTTAAGCAAGTTTTCTTGCATTTTGTTTCGTACGAAAAATCATCGAATATAGCAATATTTTGACGTTTATCATCTCCTTTTCCTTCATGTGATTTAAACAAAATATCATCGAATTAGGCAATATTTTGCCGTTATCCACGTTTTTGTGAATTTTCAGTCCATGGGTGTTAATTCATATATATACGATAAAAATGATGCAAACACATAATTGATTAGATAATAACCTTAAATACTTCATTTTCAATCATCTATTTGTTTCTCGTTAAAATACTGAGTAAGATATTGAAAAGGGGAGAAGTTCGGTTTTTATTGCATATATCGACGTTTCAGCCGGATTAGAGCGGTTTTACGTGTACATCTTCCATCGTTAATATAAACGGAAAATCAAGAACATTATAGTTAATTCTAATGAAAACACATTGTTTTTTATCATTTGTATTGGAAACAACATTGTCATATGTCTTTTCTTGGATCTAAATAATACGAAACCTCGCTCTATGATTTGAAGTTAAAATCCTCAAATATGGTTATATAGTGACTTTTTTCACGTTTTTCATGTAGTTTGATATTACGTAAATATATTCATTTTTACCAATATTTCGATACTATTTCATGTAGTATCACGATATGTGATTTGGCCTTCAAATCTCAGAATTTCGCATAATATTGCATTTTAAGCAAGTTTTCTTGCATTTTGTTTCGTACGAAAAATCATTGAATATAGCAATATTTTGACGTTTATCATCTCCTTTTCCTTCATGTGATTTAAACAAAATATCATCGAATTAGGCAATATTTTGCCGTTTTCCACGTTTTTGTGAATTTTCAGTCCATGGGTGTTAATTCATATATATACGATAAAAATGATGCAAACACATAATTGATTAGATAATAACCTTAAATACTTCATTTTCAATCATCTATTTGTTTCTCGTTAAAATACTGAGTAAGATATTGAAAAGGGGAGAAGTTCGGTTTTTATTGCATATATCGACGTTTCAGCCGGATTAGAGCGATTTTACGTGTACATCTTCCTATCGTTAATATAAACGGAAAATCAAGAACATTATAGTTAATTCTAATGAAAACACATTGTTTTTTATCATTTGTATTGGAAACAACATTGTCATATGTCTTTTCTTGGATCTAAATAATACGAAACCTCGCTCTATGATTTGAAGTTAAAATCCTCAAATATGGTTATATAGTGACTTTTTTCACGTTTTTCATGTAGTTTGATATTACGTAAATATATTCATTTTTACCAATATTTCGATACTATTTCATGTAGTATCACGATATGTGATTTGGCCTTCAAATCTCATAATTTCGCATAATATTGCATTTTAAGCAAGTTTTCTAGCATTTTGTTTCGTACGAAAAATCATCGATTATAGCAATATTTTGACGTTTATCATCTCCTTTTCCTTCATGTGATTTAAACAAAATATCATCGAACTATTTCTATTTAACGATATGTGATTTGGCCTTCAAATCTCAAAATTTCGCATAATATTGCATTTTAAGCAAGTTTTCTTGCATTTTGTTTCATACGAAAAATCATCGAATATAGCAATATTTTGACGTTTATCATCTCCTTTTCCTTCATGTGATTTAAACAAAATATCATCGAATTAGGCAATATTTTGCCGTTTTCCACGTTTTTGTGAATTTTCAGTCCATGGGTTTTAATTCATATATATACGATAAA
>NW_027189141.1:1743399-1771500 GCF_040958095.1 Procambarus clarkii
ATTTAAGGTTATTATCTAATCAATTATGTGTTTGCATCATTTTTATCGTATATATATATGAATTAATACCCATGGACGGAAAATTCACAAAAACGTGGAAAACTGCAAAATATTGCCTAATTCGATGATACTTTGTTTAAATCACATGAAGGAAAAGGAGATGATAAACGTCAAAATATTGCTAAATTCGATGATTTTTCGTACGAAACAAAATGCAAGAAAACTTGCTTAAAATGCAATATTATGCGAAATTCTGAGATTTGAAGGCCAAATCACATATCGTGATACTACATGAAATAGTATCGAAATATTGGTAAAAATGAATATATTTACGTAATATCAAACTACAGTGAAAAACGTGAAAAAAGTCACTATATAACCATATTTGAGGATTTTAACTTCAAATCATAGAGCGAGGTTTCGTATTATTTAGATCCAAGAAAAGACATATGACAATGTTGTTTCCAATACAAATGATAAAAAACAATGTTTTTTCATTAGAATTAACTATAATGTTCTTGATTTTCCGTTTATATTAACGTTATTGATGTACACGTAAAACCGCTCTATTCCGGCTGAAACGTCGATATATGCAATAAAATCAGAACTTCTCCGCCTTTCAATATCTTACTCAGTATTTTAACGAGAAACAAATAGTTGATTGAAAATGAAGTATTTAAGGTTATTATCTAATCAATTATGTGTTTGCATCATTTTTATCGTATATATATGAATTAATACCCATGGACTGAAAATTCACAAAAACGAGGAAAACGGCAAAATATTGCCTAATTCGATGATATTTTGTTTAAATCACATGAAGGAAAAGGAGATGATAAACGTCAAAATATTGCTATATTCGATGATTTTTCGTACGAAACAAAATGCAAGAAAACTTGCTTAAAATGCAATATTATGCGAAATTCTGAGATTTGAAGGCCAAATCACATATCGTGATACTACATGAAATAGTATCGAAATATTGGTAAAAATGAATATATTTACGTAATATCAAACTACATGAAAAACGTGAAAAAAGTCACTATATAACCATATTTGAGGATTTTAACTTCTAATCATAGAGCGAGGTTTCGTATTATTTACATCCAAGAAAAGACATACTGACAATGTTGTTTCCAATACAAATGATAAAAAACAATGTGTTTTCATTAGAATTAACTATAATGTTCTTGATTTTCCGTTTATATTAACGATGGAAGATGTACACGTAAAACCGCTCTAATCCGGCTGAAACGTCGATATATGCAATAAAAACCGAACTTCTCTCCTTTTCAATATCTTACTCAGTATTTTAACGAGAAACAAATAGATGATTGAAAATGAAGTATTTAAGGTTATTATCTAATCAATTATGTGTTTGCATCATTTTTATCGTATATATATATGAATTAATACCCATGGACGGAAAATTCACAAAAACGTGGAAAACGGCAAAATATTGCCTAATTCGATGATATTTTGTTTAAATCACATGAAGGAAAAGGAGATGATAAACGTTAAAATATTGCTATATTCGATGATTTTTCGTACGAAACAAAATGCAAGAAAACTTGCTTAAAATGCAATATTATGCGAAATTCTGAGATTTGAAGGCCAAATCACATATCGTGATACTACATGAAATAGTATCGAAATATTGGTAAAAATGAATATATTTACGTAATATCAAACTACATGAAAAACGTGAAAAAAGTCACTATATAACCATATTTGAGGATTTTAACTTCAAATCATAGAGCGAGGTTTCGTATTATTTAGATCCAAGAAAAGACATATGACAATGTTGTTTCCAATACAAATGATAAAAAACAATGTGTTTTCATTAGAATTAACTATAATGTTCTTGATTTTCCGTTTATATTAACGATGGAAGATGTACACGTAAAACCGCTCTAATCCGGCTGAAACGTCGATATATGCAATAAAAACCGAACTTCTCCTCCTTTTCAATATCTTACTCAGTATTTTAACGAGAAACAAATAGATGATTGAAAATGAAGTATTTAAGGTTATTATCTAATCAATTATGTGTTTGCATCATTTTTATCGTATATATATGAATTAATACCCATGGACTGAAAATTCACAAAAACGTGGAAAACGGCAAAATATTGCCTAATTCGATGATATTTTGTTTAAATCACATGAAGGAAAAGGAGATGATAAACGTCAAAATATTGCTATATTCGATGATTTTTCGTACGAAACAAAATGCAAGAAAACTTGCTTAAAATGCAATATTATGCGAAATTCTGAGATTTGAAGGCCAAATCACATATCGTGATACTACATGAAATAGTATCGAAATATTGGTAAAAATGAATATATTTACGTAATATCAAACTACATGAAAAACGTGAAAAAAGTCACTATATAACCAAATTTGAGGATTTTAACTTCAAATCATAGAGCGAGGTTTCATATTATTTAGATCCAAGAAAAGACATATGACAATGTTGTTTCCAATACAAATGATAAAAAACAATGTGTTTTCATTAGAATTAACTATAATGTTCTTGATTTTCCGTTTATATTAACGATGGAAGATGTACACGTAAAACCGCTCTAATCCGGCTGAAACGTCGATATATGCAATAAAAACCGAACTTCTCCCCTTTTCAATATCTTACTCAGTATTTTAACGAGAAACAAATAGATGATTGAAAATGAAGTATTTAAGGTTATTATCTAATCAATTATGTGTTTGCATCATTTTTATCGTATATATATATGAATTAATACCCATGGACTGAAAATTCACAAAAACGTGGAAAACTGCAAAATATTGCCTAATTCGATGATACTTTGTTTAAATCACATGAAGGAAAAGGGGATGATAAACGTCAAAATATTGCTAAATTCAATGATTTTCCGTACGAAACAAAATGCAAGAAAACTTGCTTAAAATGCAATATTATGCGAAATTCTGAGATTTGAAGGCCAAATCACACATCGTGATACTACATGAAATAGTATCGAAATATTGGTAAAAATGAATATATTTACGTAATATCAAACTACGTGAAAAACGTGAAAAAAGTCACTATATAACCATATTTGAGGATTTTAACTTCAAATCATAGAGCGAGGTTTCGTATTATTTAGATCCAAGAAAAGACACATGACAATGTTGTTTCCAATACAAATGATAAAAATCAATGTCTTTTCATTAGAATGAACTAAAATGTTCCTGATTTTCCGTTTATATTACCGATGGATGATGTACACGAAAACCGCTCTATTCCGGCTGAAACGTCGATATATGCAATAAAATCAGAACTTCTCCGCCTTTCAATATCTTACTCAGTATTTTAACGAGAAAGAAATAGTTGATTGAAAATGAAGTATTTAAGGTTATCATCTAATCAATTATGTGTTTGCATCATTTTTGTCGTATATATATGAATTAAAACCCATGGACTTAAAATTCACAAAAACGTGGAAAACGGCAAAATATTGCCTAATTCGATGATATTTTGTTTAAATCACATGAAGGAAAAGGAGATGATAAACGTCAAAATATTGCTATATTCGATGATTTTTCGTACGAAACAAAATGCAAGAAAACTTGCTTAAAATGCAATATTATGCGAAATTCTGAGATTTGAAGGCCAAATCACATATCGTGATACTACATGAAATAATATCGAAATATTGGTAAAAATGAATATATTTACGTAATATCAAACTACATGAAAAACGTGAAAAAAGTCACTATATAACCATATTTGAGGATTTTAACTTCTAATCATAGAGCGAGGTTTCGTATTATTTACATCCAAGAAAAGACATACGACAATGTTGTTTCCAATACAAATGATAAAAAACAATGTGTTTTCATTAGAATTAACTATAATGTTCTTGATTTTCCGTTTATATTAACGATGGAAGATGTACACGTAAAACCGCTCTAATCCGGCTGAAACGTCGATATATGCAATAAAAACCGAACTTCTCTCCTTTTCAATATCTTACTCAGTATTTTAACGAGAAACAAATAGATGATTGAAAATTAAGTATTTAAGGTTATTATCTAATCAATTATGTGTTTGCATCATTTTTATCGTATATATATATGAATTAATACCCATGGACGGAAAATTCACAAAAACGTGGAAAACGGCAAAATATTGCCTAATTCGATGATATTTTGTTTAAATCACATGAAGGAAAAGGAGATGATAAACGTTAAAATATTGCTATATTCGATGATTTTTCGTACGAAACAAAATGCAAGAAAACTTGCTTAAAATGCAATATTATGCGAAATTCTGAGATTTGAAGGCCAAATCACATATCTTGATACTACATGAAATAGTATCGAAATATTGGTAAAAATGAATATATTTACGTAATATCAAACTACATGAAAAACGTGAAAAAAGTCACTATATAACCATATTTGAGGATTTTAACTTCAAATCATAGAGCGAGGTTTCGTATTATTTAGATCCAAGAAAAGACATATGACAATGTTGTTTCCAATACAAATGATAAAAAACAATGTGTTTTCATTAGAATTTCCTATAATGTTCTTGATTTTCCGTTTATATTAACGATGGAAGATGTACACGTAAAACCGCTCTAATCCGGCTGAAACGTCGATATATGCAATAAAAACCGAACTTCTCTCCTTTTCAATATCTTACTCAGTATTTTAACGAGAAACAAATAGATGATTGAAAATGAAGTATTTAAGGTTATTATCTAATCAATTATGTGTTTGCATCATTTTTATCGTATATATATATGAATTAATACCCATGGACTGAAAATTCACCAAAAACGTGGAAAACGGCAAAATATTGCCTAATTCGATGATATTTTGTTTAAATCACATGAAGGAAAAGGGAATGATAAACGTCAAAATATTGCTAAATTCGATGATTTTCCGTTCGAAACAAAATGCAAGAAAACTTGCTTAAAATGCAATATTATGCGAAATTCTGAGATTTGAAGGCCAAATCACATATCGTGATACTACATGAAATAGTATCGAAATATTGGTAGAAATGAATATATTTACGTAATATCAAACTACATGAAAAACGTGAAAAAAGTCACTATTTAACCATATTTGAGGATTTTAACTTCAAATCATAGAGCGAGGTTTCGTATTATTTGGATCCAAGAAAAGACATATGACAATGTTGTTTCCAATACAATTGATAAAAATCAAAGTGTTTTTATTAGAATTAACTAAAATGTTCCTGGTTTTCCGTTTATATTACCGATAGAAGATGTACACGAAAATCGCTCTATTCCGGCTGAAACGTCGATATGCAATAAAAACAGAACTTCTCCCCTTTTCAATATCTTACACAGTATTTTACCAAGAAACAAATAGTTGATTGAAAATGAAGTATTTAAGGTTATTATCTAATCAATTATGTGTTTGCATCATTTTTATCGTATATATATGAATTAATACCCATGGACTGAAAATTAAAAAAACGTGGAAAAACGGCAAAATATTGGCTAATTCGATGATATTTTGTTTAAATCACATGAAGGAAAAGGGGATGATAAACGTCAAAATATTGCTAAATTCGATGATTTTTCGTACGAAACAAAATGCAAGAAAACTTGCTTAAAATGCAATATTACGCGAAATTCTGAGATTTGAAGGGCAAATCACATATCGTGATACTACATGAAATAGGATCGGAATATTGGTAAAAATGAATATATTTGCGTAATATCAAACTACATGATTAACGTGAAAAAGTTACTATTTTACCATATTTGAGGATTTTACCATCAAATCATAGAGCGAGGTTTCGTATTATTTAGATCCATGAAAAGACATATGACAATGTTGTTTCCAATACAAATGATAAAAATCAATGTGTTTTCATTAGAATTAACTAAAATATTCCTGATTTTCCGTTTATATTTACGATGGAAGAAAACCGCTCTATTCCGGCTGAAACGTCGATATATGCAATAAAATCAGAACTTCTCCGCCTTTTAATATCTTACTCAGTATTTTAACGAGAAAGAAATAGATGATTGAAAATGAAGTATTTAAGATTATTATCTAATCAATTATGTGTTTGCATCATTTTTATCGTATATATATATGAATTATTACCCATTGACGGAAAATTCACAAAAACGTGGAAAACGGCAAAATATTGCCTAATTCGATGATATTTTGTTTAAATCACATGAAGGAAAAGGGGATGATAAACGTCAAAATATTGCAAAAATCGATGATTTTCCGTACGAAACAAAATGCAAGAAAACTTGCTTAAAATGCAATATTATGCGAAATTCTGAGATTTGAAGGCCAAATCACATATCGTGATACTACATGAAATAGTATCGAAATATTGGTAAAAATGAATATATTTACGTAATATCAAACTACATGAAAAACGTGAAAAAAGTCAATATATAACCATATTTGAGGATTTTAACTTCAAATCATAGAGCGAGGTTTCGTATTATTTAGTTCCAAGAAAAGACATATGACAATGTTGTTTCCAATACAAATGATAAAAAACAATGTGTTTTCATTAGAATTAACTATAATGTTCTTGATTTTCCGTTTATATTAACGAGGGTAGATGTACACGTAAAACCGCTCTAATCCGGCTGAAACGTCGATATATGCAATAAAAACCGAACTTCTCCCCTTTTCAACATCTTACTCAGTATTTTAACGAGAAACAAATAGATGATTGAAAATGAAGTATTTAAGGTTATTATCTAATCAATTATGTGTTTGTATAATTTTTATCGTATATATATGAATTAATGCCAATGGACTGAAAATTCACAAAAACGTGGAAAACGGCAAAATATTGCCTAACTCGATGATATTTTGTTTAAATCACATGAAGGGAAAAGGGAATGATAAACGTCAAAATATTGCTAAATTCGATGATTTTCCGTACGAAACAAAATGCAAGAAAACTTGCTTAAAATGCAATATTATGCGAAATTCTTAGATTTCAAGGCCAAATCACATATCGTGATACTACATGAAATAGTATCGAAATATTGGTAAAAATGAATATATTTACGTAATATCAAACTACATGAAAAACGTGAAAAAAGTCACTATTTAACCATATTTGAGGATTTTAACTTCAAATCATAGAGCGAGGTTTCGTATTATTTGGATCCAAGAAAAGACATATGACAATGTTGTTTCCAATACAAATGATAAAAATCAAAGTGTTTTCATTAGAATTAACTAAAATGTTCCTGTTTTTCCGTTTATATTACCGATAGAAGATGTACACGAAAATCGCTCTATTCCGGCTGAAACGTCGATATATGCAATAAAAATAGAACTTCTCCCCTTTTCAATATCTTACTCAGTATTTTAACGAGAAACAAATAGTTGATTGAAAATGAAGTATTTAAGGTTATTATCTAATCAATTATGTGTTTGCATCATTTTTATCGTATATATATGAATTAATACCCATGGACTGAAAATTTAAAAAACGTGGAAAAACGGCAAAATATTGCCTAATTCGATGATATTTTGTTTAAATCACATGAAGGAAAAGGGGATGATAAACGTCAAAATATTGCTAAATTCGATGATTTTTCGAACGAAACAAAATGCAAGAAAACTTGCTTAAAATGCAATATTACGCGAAATTCTGAGATTTGAAGGGCAAATCACATATCGTGATACTACATGAAATAGGATCGGAATATTGGTAAAAATGAATATATTTGCGTAATATCAAACTACATGATTAACGTGAAAAAGTTACTATTTTACCATATTTGAGGATTTTACCTTCAAATCATAGAGCGAGGTTTCGTATTATTTAGATCCAAGAAAAGACATATGACAATGTTGTTTCCAATACAAATGATAAAAATCAATGTGTTTTCATTAGAATTAACTATAATGTTCCTGATTTTCCGTTTATATTTCCGATGGAAGATGTACACGAAAACCGCTCTATTCCGGCTGAAACGTCGATATATGCAATAAAATCAGAACTTCTCCGCCTTTTAATATCTTACTCAGTATTTTAACGAGAAAGAAATAGATGATTGAAAATGAAGTATTTAAGGTTATTATCTAATCAATTATGTGTTTGCATCATTTTTATCGTATATATATAAGAATTATTACCCATGGACAGAAAATTCACAAAAACGTGGAAAACGGCAAAATATTGCCTAATTCGATGATATTTTGTTTAAATCACATGAAGGAAAAGGGGATGATAAACGTCAAAATATTGCAAAAATCGATGATTTTCAGTACGAAACAAAATGCAAGAAAACTTGCTTAAAATGCAATATTATGCGAAATTCTGAGATTTGAAGGCCAAATCACATATCGTTATACTACATGAAATAGTATCGAAATATTGGTAAAAATGAATATATTTACGTAATATCAAACTACATGAAAAACGTGAAAAAAGTCACTATTTAACCATATTTGAGGATTTTAACTTCAAATCATAGAGCGAGGTTTCGTATTATTTGGATCCAAGAAAAGACATATGACAATGTTGTTTCCAATACAAATGATAAAAATCAAAGTGTTTTCATTAGAATTAACTAAAATGTTCCTGGTTTTCCGTTTATATTACCGATAGAAGATGTACACGAAAATCGCTCTATTCCGGCTGAAACGTCGATATATGCAATAAAAACAGAACTTCTCCCCTTTTCAATATCTTACTCAGTATTTTAACGAGAAACAAATAGTTGATTGAAAATGAAGTATTTAAAGTTATTATCTAATCAATTATGTGTTTACATCATTTTTATCGTATATATATGAATTAATACCCATGGACTGAAAATTCAAAAAACGTGGAAAAACGGCAAAATATTGCCTAATTCGATGATATTTTGTTTAAATCACATGAAGGAAAAGGGGGATGATAAACGTCAAAATATTGCAAAAATCGATGATTTTCCGTACGAAACAAAATGCAAGAAAACTTGCTTAAAATGCAATATTATGCGAAATTCTGAGATTTGAAGGCCAAATCACATATCGTGATACTACATGAAATAGTATCGAAATATTGGTAAAAATGAATATATTTACGTAATATCAAACTACATGAAAAACGTGAAAAAAGTCACTATATAACCATATTTGAGGATTTTAACTTCAAATCATAGAGCGAGGTTTCGTATTATTTAGATCCAAGAACAGACATATGACAATGTTTTTTCCAATACAAATGATAAAAAACTATGTGTTTTCATTAGAATTAACTATAATGTTCTTGATTTTCCGTTTATAATAACGATGGAAGATGTACACGTAAAACCGCTCTAATCCGGCTGAAACGTCGATATATGCAATAAATACCGACCTTCTCCCCTTTTCAATATCTTACTCAGTATTTTAACGAGAAACAAATAGATGATTGCAAATGAAGTATTTAAGGTTATTATCTAATCAATTATGTGTTTGCATCATTTTTATCGTATATATATATGAATTAATACCCATGGACGGAAAATTCACAAAAACGTGGAAAACGGCAAAATATTGCCTAATTCGATGATATTTTGTTTAAATCACATTAAGGAAAAGGAGATGATAAACGTTAAAATATTGCTAAATTCGATGATTTTTCGTACGAAGCAAAATGCAAGAAAACTTGCTTAAAATGCAATATTATGCGAAATTCTGAGATTTGAAGGCCAAATCACATATCATGATACTACATGAAATAGTATCGAAATATTGGTAAAAATGAATATATTTACGTAATATCAAACTACATGAAAAACGTGAAAAAAGTCACTATATAACCATATTTGAGGATTTTAACTTCAAATCATAGAGCGAGGTTTCGTATTATTTAGTTCCAAGAAAAGACATATGACAATGTTGTTTCCAATACAAATGATAAAAAACAATGTGTTTTCATTAGAATTAACTATAATGTTCTTGATTTTCCGTTTATATTACCGATGGAAGATGTACACGAAAATCGCTCTATTCCGGCTGAAACGTCGATATATGCAATAAAAACAGAACTTCTCCCCTTTTCAATATCTTACTCAGTATTTTAACGAGAAACAAATAGTTGATTGAAAATGAAGTATTTAAGGTTATTATCTAATCAATTATGTGTTTGCATCATTTTTATCGTATATATATATGAATTAATACCCATGGACGGAAAATTCACAAAAACGTGGAAAACGGCAAAATATTGCCTAATTCGATGATATTTTGTTTAAACCACATGAAGGAAAAGGAGATGATAATCGTTAAAATATTGCTATATTCGATGATTTTTCGTACGAAACAAAATGCAAGAAAACTTGCTTAAAATGCAATATTATGCGAAATTCTGAGATTTCAAGGCCAAATCACATATCGTGATACTACATGAAATAGTATCGAAATATTGGTAAAAATGAATATATTTACGTAATATCAAACTACATGAAAAACGTGAAAAAAGTCACTATTTAACCATATTTGAGGATTTTAACTTCAAATCATAGAGCGAGGTTTCGTATTATTTGGATCCAAGAAAAGACATATGACAATGTTGTTTCCAATACAAATGATAAAAATCAAAGTGTTTTCATTAGAATTAACTAAAATGTTCCTGTTTTTCCGTTTATATTACCGATAGAAGATGTACACGAAAATCGCTCTATTCCGGCTGAAACGTCGATATATGCAATAAAAATAGAACTTCTCCCCTTTTCAATATCTTACTCAGTATTTTAACGAGAAACAAATAGTTGATTGAAAATGAAGTATTTAAGGTTATTATCTAATCAATTATGTGTTTGCATCATTTTTATCGTATATATATGAATTAATACCCATGGACTGAAAATTTAAAAAACGTGGAAAAACGGCAAAATATTGCCTAATTCGATGATATTTTGTTTAAATCACATGAAGGAAAAGGGGATGATAAACGTCAAAATATTGCTAAATTCGATGATTTTTCGAACGAAACAAAATGCAAGAAAACTTGCTTAAAATGCAATATTACGCGAAATTCTGAGATTTGAAGGGCAAATCACATATCGTGATACTACATGAAATAGGATCGGAATATTGGTAAAAATGAATATATTTGCGTAATATCAAACTACATGATTAACGTGAAAAAGTTACTATTTTACCATATTTGAGGATTTTACCTTCAAATCATAGAGCGAGGTTTCGTATTATTTAGATCCAAGAAAAGACATATGACAATGTTGTTTCCAATACAAATGATAAAAATCAATGTGTTTTCATTAGAATTAACTATAATGTTCCTGATTTTCCGTTTATATTTCCGATGGAAGATGTACACGAAAACCGCTCTATTCCGGCTGAAACGTCGATATATGCAATAAAATCAGAACTTCTCCGCCTTTTAATATCTTACTCAGTATTTTAACGAGAAAGAAATAGATGATTGAAAATGAAGTATTTAAGGTTATTATCTAATCAATTATGTGTTTGCATCATTTTTATCGTATATATATAAGAATTATTACCCATGGACAGAAAATTCACAAAAACGTGGAAAACGGCAAAATATTGCCTAATTCGATGATATTTTGTTTAAATCACATGAAGGAAAAGGGGATGATAAACGTCAAAATATTGCAAAAATCGATGATTTTCAGTACGAAACAAAATGCAAGAAAACTTGCTTAAAATGCAATATTATGCGAAATTCTGAGATTTGAAGGCCAAATCACATATCGTTATACTACATGAAATAGTATCGAAATATTGGTAAAAATGAATATATTTACGTAATATCAAACTACATGAAAAACGTGAAAAAAGTCACTATTTAACCATATTTGAGGATTTTAACTTCAAATCATAGAGCGAGGTTTCGTATTATTTGGATCCAAGAAAAGACATATGACAATGTTGTTTCCAATACAAATGATAAAAATCAAAGTGTTTTCATTAGAATTAACTAAAATGTTCCTGGTTTTCCGTTTATATTACCGATAGAAGATGTACACGAAAATCGCTCTATTCCGGCTGAAACGTCGATATATGCAATAAAAACAGAACTTCTCCCCTTTTCAATATCTTACTCAGTATTTTAACGAGAAACAAATAGTTGATTGAAAATGAAGTATTTAAAGTTATTATCTAATCAATTATGTGTTTACATCATTTTTATCGTATATATATGAATTAATACCCATGGACTGAAAATTCAAAAAACGTGGAAAAACGGCAAAATATTGCCTAATTCGATGATATTTTGTTTAAATCACATGAAGGAAAAGGGGATGATAAACGTCAAAATATTGCAAAAATCGATGATTTTCCGTACGAAACAAAATGCAAGAAAACTTGCTTAAAATGCAATATTATGCGAAATTCTGAGATTTGAAGGCCAAATCACATATCGTGATACTACATGAAATAGTATCGAAATATTGGTAAAAATGAATATATTTACGTAATATCAAACTACATGAAAAACGTGAAAAAAGTCACTATATAACCATATTTGAGGATTTTAACTTCAAATCATAGAGCGAGGTTTCGTATTATTTAGATCCAAGAACAGACATATGACAATGTTTTTTCCAATACAAATGATAAAAAACTATGTGTTTTCATTAGAATTAACTATAATGTTCTTGATTTTCCGTTTATAATAACGATGGAAGATGTACACGTAAAACCGCTCTAATCCGGCTGAAACGTCGATATATGCAATAAAAACCGACCTTCTCCCCTTTTCAATATCTTACTCAGTATTTTAACGAGAAACAAATAGATGATTGCAAATGAAGTATTTAAGGTTATTATCTAATCAATTATGTGTTTGCATCATTTTTATCGTATAATACCCATGGACGGAAAATTCACAAAAACGTGGAAAACGGCAAAATATTGCCTAATTCGATGATATTTTGTTTAAATCACATTAAGGAAAAGGAGATGATAAACGTTAAAATATTGCTAAATTCGATGATTTTTCGTACGAAGCAAAATGCAAGAAAACTTGCTTAAAATGCAATATTATGCGAAATTCTGAGATTTGAAGGCCAAATCACATATCATGATACTACATGAAATAGTATCGAAATATTGGTAAAAATGAATATATTTACGTAATATCAAACTTCATGAAAAACGTGAAAAAAGTCACTATATAACCATATTTGAGGATTTTAACTTCAAATCATAGAGCGAGGTTTCGTATTATTTAGTTCCAAGAAAAGACATATGACAATGTTGTTTCCAATACAAATGATAAAAAACAATGTGTTTTCATTAGAATTAACTATAATGTTCTTGATTTTCCGTTTATATTACAGATGGAAGATGTACACGAAAATCGCTCTATTCCGGCTGAAACGTCGATATATGCAATAAAAACAGAACTTCTCCCCTTTTCAATATCTTACTCAGTATTTTAACGAGAAACAAATAGTTGATTGAAAATGAAGTATTTAAGGTTATTATCTAATCAATAATGTGTTTGCATCATTTTTATCGTATATATATATGAATTAATACCCATGGACGGAAAATTCACAAAAACGTGGAAAACGGCAAAATATTGCCTAATTCGATGATATTTTGTTTAAATCACATGAAGGAAAAGGAGATGATAAACGTTAAAATATTGCTAAATTCGATGGTTTTTCGTACGAAGCAAAATGCAAGAAAACTTGCTTAAAATGCAATATTATGCGAAATTCTGAGATTTTAAGGCCAAATCACATATCGTGATACTACATGAAATAGTATCGAAATATTGGTAAAAATGAATATATTTACGTAATATCAAACTACATGAAAAACGTGAAAAAAGTCACTATTTAACCATATTTGAGGATTTTAACTTCAAATCATAGAGCGAGGTTTCGTATTATTTGGATCCAAGAACAGACATATGACAATGTTGTTTCCAATACAAATGATAAAAATCAAAGTGTTTTCATTAGAATTAACTAAAATGTTCCTGGTTTTCCGTTTATATTACCGATAGAAGATGTATACGAAAATCGCTCTATTCCGGCTGAAACGTCGATATATGCAATAAAAACAGAACTTCTCCCCTTTTCAATATCTTACTCAGTATTTTAACGAGAAACAAATAGTTGATTGAAAATGAAGTATTTAAAGTTATTATCTAATCAATTATGTGTTTACATCATTTTTATCGTATATATATGAATTAATACCCATGGACTGAAAATTCAAAAAACGTGGAAAAACGGCAAAATATTGCCTAATTCGATGATATTTTGTTTAAATCACATGAAGGAAAAGGGGATGATAAACGTCAAAATATTGCAAAAATCGATGATTTTCCGTACGAAACAAAATGCAAGAAAACTTGCTTAAAATGCAATATTATGCGAAATTCTGAAATTTGAAGGCCAAATCACATATCTTGATACTACATGAAATAGTATCGAAATATTGGTAAAAATGAATATATTTACGTAATATCAAACTACATGAAAAACGTGAAAAAAGTCACTATATAACCATATTTGAGGATTTTAACTTCAAATCATAGAGCGAGGTTTCGTATTATTTAGATCCAAGAAAAGACATATGACAATTTTGTTTCCTATACAAATGATAAAAAAAAATGTGTTTTCATTAGAATTAACTATAATGTTCTTGATTTTCCGTTTATATTAACGATGGAAGATGTACACGTAAAACCGCTCTAATCCGGCTGAAACGTCGATATATGCAATAAAAACCGAACTTCTCTCCTTTTCAATATCTTACTCAGTATTTTAACGAGAAACAAATAGATGATTGAAAATGAAGTATTTAAGGTTATTATCTAATCAATTATGTGTTTGCATCATTTTTATCGTATATATATATGAATTAATACCCATGGACGGAAAATTCACAAAAACGTGGAAAACGGCAAAATATTGCCTAATTCGATGATATTTTGTTTATATCACATGAAGGAAAAGGAGATGATAAACGTTAAAATATTGCTAAATTCGATGATTTTTCGTACGAAGCAAAATGCAAGAAAACTTGCTTAAAATGCAATATTATGCGAAATTCTGAGATTTGAAGGCCAAATCACATATCGTGATACTACATGAAATAGTATCGAAATATTGGTAAAAATGAATATATTTACGTAATATCAAACTACATGAAAAACGTGAAAAAAAGTCACTATTTAACCATATTTGAGTATTTTAACTTCAAATCATAGAGCGAGGTTTCGTATTATTTGGATCCAAGAAAAGACATATGACAATGTTGTTTCCAATACAAATGATAAAAATCAAAGTGTTTTCATTAGAATTAACTAAAATGTTCCTGGTTTTCCGTTTATATTACCGATAGAAGATGTACACGAAAATCGCTCTATTCCGGCTGAAACGTCGATATATGCAATAAAAACAGAACTTCTCCCCTTTTCAATATCTTACTCAGTATTTTAACGAGAAACAAATAGTTGATTGAAAATGAAGTATTTAAAGTTATTATCTAATCAATTATGTGTTTACATCATTTTTATCGTATATATATGAATTAATACCCATGGACTGAAAATTCAAAAAACGTGGAAAAACGGCAAAATATTGCCTAATTCGATGATATTTTGTTTAAATCACATGAAGGAAAAGGGGATGATAAACGTCAAAATATTGCAAAAATCGATGATTTTCCGTACGAAACAAAATGCAAGAAAACTTGCTTAAAATGCAATATTATGCGAAATTCTGAGATTTGAAGGCCAAATCACATATCGTGATACTACATGAAATAGTATCGAAATATTGGTAAAAATGAATATATTTACGTAATATCAAACTACATGAAAAACGTGAAAAAAGTCACTATATAACCATATTTGAGGATTTTAACTTCAAATCATAGAGCGAGGTTTCGTATTATTTAGATCCAAGAACAGACATATGACAATGTTGTTTCCAATACAAATGATAAAAAACTATGTGTTTTCATTAGAATTAACTATAATGTTCCTGATTTTCCGTTTATAATAACGATGGAAGATGTACACGTAAAACCGCTCTAATCCGGCTGAAACGTCGATATGCAATAAAAACCGACCTTCTCCCCTTTTCAATATCTTACGCAGTATTTTAACGAGAAACAAATAGATGATTGAAAATGAAGTATTTAAGGTTATTATCTAATCAATTATGTGTTTGCATCATTTTTATCGTATATATATATGAATTAATACCCATGGACGGAAAATTCACAAAAACGTGGAAAACGGCAAAATATTGCCTAATTCGATGATATTTTGTTTAAATCACATTAAGGAAAAGGAGATGATAAACGTTAAAATATTGCTAAATTCGATGATTTTTCGTACGAAGCAAAATGCAAGAAAACTTGCTTAAAATGCAATATTATGCGAAATTCTGAGATTTGAAGGCCAAATCACATATCATGATACTACATGAAATAGTATCGAAATATTGGTAAAAATGAATATATTTACGTAATATCAAACTACATGAAAAACGTGAAAAAAGTCACTATATAACCATATTTGAGGATTTTAACTTCAAATCATAGAGCGAGGTTTCGTATTATATAGTTCCAAGAAAAGACATATGACAATGTTGTTTCCAATACAAATGATAAAAAACAATGTGTTTTCATTAGAATTAACTATAATGTTCTTGATTTTCCGTTTATATTACAGATGGAAGATGTACACGAAAATCGCTCTATTCCGGCTGAAACGTCGATATATGCAATAAAAACAGAACTTCTCCCCTTTTCAATATCTTACTCAGTATTTTAACGAGAAACAAATAGTTGATTGAAAATGAAGTATTTAAGGTTACTATCTAATCAATTATGTGTTTGCATCATTTTTATCGTATATATATATGAATTAATACCCATGGACGGAAAATTCACAAAAACGTGGAAAACGGCAAAATATTGCCTAATTCGATGATATTTTGTTTAAATCACATTAAGGAAAAGGAGATGATAAACGTTAAAATATTGCTAAATTCGATGATTTTTCGTACGAAGCAAAATGCAAGAAAACTTGCTTAAAATGCAATATTATGCGAAATTCTGAGATTTGAAGGCCAAATCACATATCGTGATACTACATGAAATAGTATCGAAATATTGGTAAAAATGAATATATTTACGTAATATCAAACTACATGAAAAACGTGAAAAAAGTCACTATATAACCATATTTGAGGATTTTAACTTCAAATCATAGAGCGAGGTTTCGTATTATTTAGATCCAAGAACAGACATATGACAATGTTGTTTCCAATACAAATGATAAAAAACTATGTGTTTTCATTAGAATTAACTATAATGTTCTTGATTTTCCGTTTATAATAACGATGGAAGATGTACACGTAAAACCGCTCTAATCCGGCTGAAACGTCGATATATGCAATAAAAACCGACCTTCTCCCCTTTTCAATATCTTACTCAGTATTTTAACGAGAAACAAATAGATGACTAATAATGAAGTATTTAAGGTTATATCTAATCAATTATGTGTTTGCATCATTTTTATCGTATATATATATGAATTAATACCCATGGACGGAAAATTCACAAAAACGTGGAAAACGGCAAAATATTGCCTAATTCGATGATATTTTGTTTAAATCACATTAAGGAAAAGGAGATGATAAACGTTAAAATATTGCTAAATTCGATGATTTTTCGTACGAAGCAAAATGTAAGAAAACTTGCTTAAAATGCAATATTATGCGAAATTCTGAGATTTGAAGGCCAAATCACATATCGTGATACTACATGAAATAGTATCGAAATATTGGTAAAAATGAATATATTTACGTAATATCAAACTACATGAAAAACGTGAAAAAAGTCACTATATAACCATATTTGAGGATTTTAACTTCAAATCATAGAGCGAGGTTTCGTATTATTTAGTTCCAAGAAAAGACATATGACAATGTTGTTTCCAATACAAATGATAAAAAACAATGTGTTTTCATTAGAATTAACTATAATGTTCTTGATTTTCCGTTTATATTACCGATGGAAGATGTACACGAAAATCGCTCTATTCCGGCTGAAACGTCGATATATGCAATAAAAACAGAACTTCTCCCCTTTTCAATATCTTACTCAGTATTTTAACGAGAAACAAATAGTTGATTGAAAATGAAGTATTTAAGGTTATTATCTAATCAATTATGTGTTTGCATCATTTTTATCGTATATATATATGAATTAATACCCATGGACGGAAAATTCACAAAAACGTGGAAAACGGCAAAATATTGCCTAATTCTATGATATTTTGTTTAAATCACATGAAGGAAAAGGAGATGATAATCGTTAAAATATTGCTATATTCGATGATTTTTCGTACGAAACAAAATGCAAGAAAACTTGCTTAAAATGCAATATTATGCGAAATTCTGAAATTTGAAGGCCAAATCACATATCTTGATACTACATGAAATAGTATCGAAATATTGGTAAAAATGAATATATTTACGTAATATCAAACTACATGAAAAACGTGAAAAAAGTCACTATATAACCATATTTGAGGATTTTAACTTCAAATCATAGAGCGAGGTTTCGTATTATTTAGATCCAAGAAAAGACATATGACAATTTTGTTTCCTATACAAATGATAAAAAAAAATGTGTTTTCATTAGAATTAACTATAATGTTCTTGATTTTCCGTTTATATTAACGATGGAAGATGTACACGTAAAACCGCTCTAATCCGGCTGAAACGTCGATATATGCAATAAAAACCGAACTTCTCTCCTTTTCAATATCTTACTCAGTATTTTAACGAGAAACAAATAGATGATTGAAAATGAAGTATTTAAGGTTATTATCTAATCAATTATGTGTTTGCATCATTTTTATCGTATATATATATGAATTAATACCCATGGACGGAAAATTCACAAAAACGTGGAAAACGGCAAAATATTGCCTAATTCGATGATATTTTGTTTATATCACATGAAGGAAAAGGAGATGATAAACGTTAAAATATTGCTAAATTCGATGATTTTTCGTACGAAGCAAAATGCAAGAAAACTTGCTTAAAATGCAATATTATGCGAAATTCTGAGATTCGAAGGCCAAATCACATATCGTGATACTACATGAAATAGTATCGAAATATTGGTAAAAATGAATATATTTACGTAATATCAAACTACATGAAAAACGTGAAAAAAGTCACTATATAACCATATTTGAGGATTTTAACTTCAAATCATAGAGCGAGGTTTCGTATTATTTAGTTCCAAGAAAAGACATATGACAATGTTGTTTCCAATACAAATGATAAAAAACAATGTGTTTTCATTAGAATTAACTATAATGTTCTTGATTTTCCGTTTATATTAACGAGGGAAGATGTACACGTAAAACCGCTCTAATCCGGCTGAAACGTCGATATAAGCAATAAAAACCGAATTTCTCCCCTTTTCAATATCTTCCTCAGTATTTTAACGAGAAACAAATAGATGATTGAAAATGAAGTATTTAAGGTTATTATCTAATCAATTATGTGTTTGCATCATTTTTATCGTATATATATGAATTAAAACCCATGGACTGAAAATTCACAAAAACGTGGAAAACGGCAAAATATTGCCTAATTCGATGATATTTTGTTTAAATCACATGAAGGAAAAGGAGATGATAAACGTCAAAATATTGCTATATTCGATGATTTTTCGTACGAAACAAAATGCAAGAAAACGTGCTTAAAATGCAATATTATGCGAAATTCTGAGATTTGAAGGCCAAATCACATATCGTGATACTACATGAAATAGTATCGAAATATTGGTTAAAATGAATATATTTACGGAATATCAAACTACATGAAAAACGTGAAAAAAGTCACTATGTAACCATATTTGAGGATTTTAACTTCAAATCATAGAGCGAGGTTTCGTATTATTTAGTTCCAAGAAAAGACAAATGACAATGTTGTTTCCAATACAAATGATAAAAAAACAATGTGTTTTCATTAGAATTAACTATAATGTTCTTGATTTTCCGTTTATATTAACGAGGGAAGATGTACACGTAAAACCGCTCTAATCCGGCTGAAACGTCGATATATGCAATAAAAACCGACCTTCTCCCCTTTTCAATATCTTACTCAGTATTTTAACGAGAAACAAATAGATGATTGAAAATGAAGTATTTAAGGTTATTATCTAATCAATTATGTGTTTGCATCATTTTTATCGTATATATATATGAATTAATACCCATGGACGGAAAATTCACAAAAACGTGGAAAACGGCAAAATATTGCCTAATTCGATGATATTTTGTTTATATCACATGAAGGAAAAGGAGATGATAAACGTTAAAATATTGCTAAATTCGAAGATTTTTCGTACGAAGCAAAATGCAAGAAAACTTGCTTAAAATGCAATATTATGCGAAATTCTGAGATTTGAAGGCCAAATCACATATCGTGATACTACATGAAATAGTATCGAAATATTGGTAAAAATGAATATATTTACGTAATATCAAACTACATGAAAAACGTGAAAAAAGTCACTATATAATCATATTTGAGGTTTTTAACTTCAAATCATAGAGCGAGGTTTCGTATTATTTAGTTCCAAGAAAAGACATATGACAATGTTGCTTCCAATACAAATGATAAAAAACACTGTGTTTTCATTAGAATTAACTATAATGTTCTTGATTTTCCGTTTATATTAACGAGGGAAGATGTACACGTAAAACCGCTCTAATCCGGCTGAAACGTCGATATATGCAATAAAAACCGAATTTCTCCCCTTTTCAATATCTTCCTCAGTATTTTAACGAGAAACAAATAGATGATTGAAAATGAAGTATTTAAGGTTATTATCTAATCAATTATGTGTTTGCATCATTTTTATCGTATATATTGTTACGGTGCCCTCTCCTATTTCTTTCGTTTGCCGGCTTAAAGAGTCATATCAGCTCTCCCTACTGATTCTCTGAGGTTCAGGGAGTCTAATGATATATGTGGCGACCAGACTGGCTGCCATTTTATGGAAGGAGGTTATATTATAAGTTGTAAATAAAGGAAAATTGGCGCCCTGTTATAAATGAAACAGTATCCCCTACGGCAGATGTGACCTTGTGGAAGGGACACTATGCCGATCGCGGATTGGCCGACGTAGGTCGCGGGCGACAAATCAGGGCCCGCCATGACGTCACCGAGTGCCCCGGGCGGCGCCAACGTCAGAGTTGTACTGACCGTGGAAGCGACAGGACGCGCCTCGGTCTGCTCTCGAGGATTGGAGGCTCTGCAAGCCTTTTTCAGTGGATTGAGCTGGCCTTCGTTGCTCACCATAGTTATTGGAGACCCTGCGCTTCTGGGAAGCCAAAGAGGAATCAAGTTCAGTGAGCAGAGAAGTGCCCAAACTTGGAAAATAGTCGGCGACGACGCTGGGCGGCGCTGCTGGCTGGACGTTGAGGTCTGGAAGGTGGGCGAGCAAGCTAGCTGTGACTAGGGTCACATCCACTGAGAATCTTGGAAGGACGACACTGTGCCTAGGACAAGGAGCGACGCCCTGTGGGAGAGGCGAGTGTGGGGAAAGATAGTGATTAGCTCAGCGCCCATCGATGAACCAGGATTGGGGCAGCTGAATCTCAGGGATTGGAACGGCGACGACGCGAAGGCTTCACGACACCTGAGGACCTGTGGAACGCCCTGGATCGTCGAGGATCGACCCAAGGAAGCGTGGGAACCTCACACCATCGAGGGACAGGCGTCGTGAGCCAGGAGTGTAAGGTAGATCATTTTTCCCTCCCATTACCCCTTGTATGAGTAGGCTAGTTAGGCCACAATATTTACTTGTGTATGTGGCAGCAAGACTTTATTACTTTAATAGTAGAATAGGCTGCAAGGCAGCTTGTGTCCAGGACTGTCAGAGAGGACAGTGTGTATGGATGGCAGGACAGTGAAGAAGAGGTGCCGACGTGGTGAAGAGGCCCTCCTGTGAGAGTGTGAGACTCCTGTCTTCCTGCCCAGTTGAGGGAGAGTTGGAGGTCGTGGGGGGGGAGGCTGACGATCTCCAGACTCATCATCCATATTCCATATTCATGTATTACTTGTGATTGTGTGTGTGTGTTCATGTAATTTGCGTCAGTAAATCCACACATTTTATTACTGTGTTTGAGTGTGCCTCCATTTGTGATATTTCTCTATGAGCATACATTTCTGGCTACAAACGATATATGATACACCCACTGAACTGCATTGCTGGGGTGCAGATATAATAACCCAGCTGGCGACCTTGCTAAGAGGAAGATAGAGAAGACAGGCGGGAAAGGAGTTCCTGCAACCTTTTTTTTTTGTCTGGCAGGCAAGACTCAGAGAGGCTATGGTTATAGGTAAGCCTGAGTCTTCCTTCACTCCCCCACGGGTCTAGGCCGGAACTGTTAACAGCAGTTTCCCCGTGGTTGACTGAAGGGCTTCCAGGGTGAATCAGTGGCACCCCTTTGTGGTGGAAGCAAAGACCTGCGGAGGTGGGCATTGTTGGTCCTATCTTGTGTGACCAAGGAGACTCCGGTGAATCCAGGGAGTCGGAGGGGCTGAGTATTTGGGCCCTTTGAGCCCCTAGCAGCCGAGTGTTAGCAGAGCCCCGGACCGCCCACCCCCCACGTGACAATATATGAATTAAAACCCATGGACTGAAAATTCACAAAAACGTGGAAAACGGCAAAATATTGCCTAATTCGATGATATTTTGTTTAAATCACATGAAGGAAAAGGAGATGATAAACGTCAAAATATTGCTATATTCGATGATTTTTCGTACGAAACAAAATGCAAGAAAACGTGCTTAAAATGCAATATTATGCGAAATTCTGAGATTTGAAGGCCAAATCACATATCGTGATACTACATGAAATAGTATCGAAATATTGGTTAAAATGAATATATTTACGTAATATCTAACTACATGAAAAACGTGAAAAAAGTCACTATGTAACCATATTTGAGGATTTTAACTTCAAATCATAGAGCGAGGTTTCGTATTATTTAGTTCCAAGAAAAGACAAATGACAATGTTGTTTCCAATACAAATGATAAAAAACAATGTGTTTTCATTAGAATTAACTATAATGTTCTTGATTTTCCGTTTATATTAACGAGGGAAGATGTACACGTAAAACCGCTCTAATCCGGCTGAAACGTCGATATATGCAATAAAAACCGAACTTCTCCCCTTTTCAACATCTTACTCAGTATTTTAACGAGAAACAAATAGATGATTGAAAATGAAGTATTTAAGGTTATTATCTAATCAATTATGTGTTTGCATAATTTTTATCGTATATATATGAATTAATACCCATGGACTGAAAATTCACAAAAACGTGGAAAACGGCAAAATATTGCCTAATTCGATGATATTTTGTTTAAACCACATGAAGGAAAAGGGAATGATAAACGTCAAAATATTGCTAAATTCGATGATTTTCCGTACGAAACAAAATGCAAGAAAACTTGCTTAAAATGCAATATTATGCGAAATTCTGAGATTTGAAGGCCAAATCATATATCGTGATACTACATGAAATAGTATCGAAATATTGGTAAAAATGAATATATTTACGTAATATCAAACTACCTGAAAAACGTGAAAAAAGTCACTATATAACCATATTTGAGGATTTTAACTTCAAATCATAGAGCGAGGTTTCGTATTATTTAGATCCAAGAAAAGACATATGACAATTTTGTTTCCAATACAAATGATAAAAAAAAATGTGTTTTCATTAGAATTAACTATAATGTTCTTGATTTTCCGTTTATATTAACGATGGAAGATGTACACGTAAAACCGCTCTAATCCGGCTGAAACGTCGATATATGCAATAAAAACCGAACTTCTCTCCTTTTCAATATCTTACTCAGTATTTTAACGAGAAACAAATAGATGATTGAAAATGAAGTATTTAAGGTTATTATCTAATCAATTATGTGTTTGCATCATATTTATCGTATATATATATGAATTAATACCCATGGACGGAAAATTCACAAAAACGTGGAAAACGGCAAAATATTGCCTAATTCGATGATATTTTGTTTATATCACATGAAGGAAAAGGAGATGATAAACGTTAAAATATTGCTAAATTCGATGATTTTTCGTACGAAGCAAAATGCAAGAAAACTTGCTTAAAATGCAATATTATGCGAAATTCTGAGATTTGAAGGCCAAATCACATATCGTGATACTACATGAAATAGTATCGAAATATTGGTAAAAATGAATATATTTACGTAATATCAAACTACATGAAAAACGTGAAAAAAGTCACTATATAATCATATTTGAGGTTTTTAACTTCAAATCATAGAGCGAGGTTTCGTATTATTTAGTTCCAAGAAAAGACATATGACAATGTTGTTTCCAATACAAATGATAAAAAACAATGTGTTTTCATTAGAATTAACTATAATGTTCTTGATTTTCCGTTTATATTAACGAGGGAAGATGTACACTTAAAACCGCTCTAATCCGGCTGAAACGTCGATATATGCAATAAAAACCGAATTTCTCCCCTTTTCAATATCTTCCTCAGTATTTTAACGAGAAACAAATAGATGATTGAAAATGAAGTATTTAAGGTTATTATCTAATCAATTATGTGTTTGCATCATTTTTATCGTATATATATGAATTAAAACCCATGGACTGAAAATTCACAAAAACGTGGAAAACGGCAAAATATTGCCTAATTCGATGATATTTTGTTTAAATCACATGAAGGAAAAGGAGATGATAAACGTCAAAATATTGCTATATTCGATGATTTTTCGTACGAAACAAAATGCAAGAAAACGTGCTTAAAATGCAATATTATGCGAAATTCTGAGATTTGAAGGCCAAATCACATATCGTGATACTACATGAAATAGTATCGAAATATTGGTTAAAATGAATATATTTACGTAATATCAAACTACATGAAAAACGTGAAAAAAGTCACTATGTAACCATATTTGAGGATTTTAACTTCAAATCATAGAGCGAGGTTTCGTATTATTTAGTTCCAAGAAAAGACAAATGACAATGTTGTTTCCAATACAAATGATAAAAAACAATGTGTTTTCATTAGAATTAACTATTATGTTCTTGATTTTCCGTTTATATTAACGAGGGAAGATGTACACGTAAAACCGCTCTAATCCGGCTGAAACGTCGATATATGCAATAAAAACCGAACTTCTCCCCTTTTCAACATCTTACTCAGTATTTTAACGAGAAACAAATAGATGATTGAAAATGAAGTATTTAAGGTTATTATCTAATCAATTATGTGTTTGCATAATTTTTATCGTATATATATGAATTAATACCCATGGACTGAAAATTCACAAAAACGTGGAAAACGGCAAAATATTGCCTAATTCGATGATATTTTGTTTAAATCACATGAAGGAAAAGGGAATGATAAACGTCAAAATATTGCTAAATTCGATGATTTTCCGTACGAAACAAAATGCAAGAAAACTTGCTTAAAATGCAATATTATGCGAAATTCTGAGATTTGAAGGCCAAATCATATATCGTGATACTACATGAAATAGTATCGAAATATTGGTAAAAATGAATATATTTACGTAATATCAAACTACATGAAAAACGTGAAAAAAGTCACTATATAACCATATTTGAGGATTTTAACTTCAAATCATAGAGCGAGGTTTCGTATTATTTAGATCCAAGAAAAGACATATGACAATTTTGTTTCCAATACAAATGATAAAAAAAAATGTGTTTTCATTAGAATTAACTATAATGTTCTTGATTTTCCGTTTATATTAACGATGGAAGATGTACACGTAAAACCGCTCTAATCCGGCTGTAACGTCGATATATGCAATAAAAACCGAACTTCTCTCCTTTTCAATATCTTACTCAGTATTTTAACGAGAAACAAATAGATGATTGAAAATGAAGTATTTAAGGTTATTATCTAATCAATTATGTGTTTGCATCATTTTTATCGTATATATATATGAATTAATACCCATGGACGGAAAATTCACAAAAACGTGGAAAACGGCAAAATATTGCCTAATTCGATGATATTTTGTTTATATCAAATGAAGGAAAAGGAGATGATAAACGTTAAAATATTGCTAAATTCGATGATTTTTCGTACGAAGCAAAATGCAAGAAAACTTGCTTAAAATGCAATATTATGCGAAATTCTGAGATTTGAAGGCCAAATCACATATCGTGATACTACATGAAATAGTATCGAAATATTGGTAAAAATGAATATATTTACGTAATATCAAACTACATGAAAAACGTGAAAAAAGTCACTATATAACCATATTTGAGGATTTTAACTTCAAATCATAGAGCGAGGTTTCGTATTATTTAGTTCCAAGAAAAGACATATGACAATGTTGCTTCCAATACAAATGATAAAAAACAATGTGTTTTCATTAGAATTAACTATAATGTTCTTGATTTTCCGTTTATATTAACGAGGGAAGATGTACACGTAAAACCGCTCTAATCCGGCTGAAACGTCGATATATGCAATAAAAACCGAATTTCTCCCCTTTTCAATATCTTCCTCAGTATTTTAACGAGAAACAAATAGATGATTGAAAATGAAGTATTTAAGGTTATTATCTAATCAATTATGTGTTTGCATCATTTTTATCGTATATATATGAATTAAAACCCATGGACTGAAAATTCACAAAAACGTGGAAAACGGCAAAATATTGCCTAATTCGATGATATTTTGTTTAAATCACATGAAGGAAAAGGAGATGATAAACGTCAAAATATTGCTATATTCTATGATTTTTCTTACGAAACAAAATGCAAGAAAACGTGCTTAAAATGCAATATTATGCGAAATTCTGAGATTTGAAGGCCAAATCACATATCGTGATACTACATGAAATAGTATCGAAATATTGGTTAAAATGAATATATTTACGTAATATCTAACTACATGAAAAACGTGAAAAAAGTCACTATGTAACCATATTTGAGGATTTTAACTTCAAATCATAGAGCGAGGTTTCGTATTATTTAGTTCCAAGAAAAGACAAATGACAATGTTGTTTCCAATACAAATGATAAAAAACAATGTGTTTTCATTAGAATTAACTATAATGTTCTTGATTTTCCGTTTATATTAACGAGGGAAGATGTACACGTAAAACCGCTCTAATCCGGCTGAAACGTCGATATATGCAATAAAAACCGAACTTCTCCCCTTTTCAACATCTTACTCAGTATTTTAACGAGAAACAAATAGATGATTGAAAATGAAGTATTTAAGGTTATTATCTAATCAATTATGTGTTTGCATCATATTTATCGTATATATATATGAATTAATACCCATGGACGGAAAATTCACAAAAACGTGGAAAACGGCAAAATATTGCCTAATTCGATGATATTTTGTTTATATCACATGAAGGAAAAGGAGATGATAAACGTTAAAATATTGCTAAATTCGATGATTTTTCGTACGAAGCAAAATGCAAGAAAACTTGCTTAAAATGCAATATTATGCGAAATTCTGAGATTTGAAGGCCAAATCACATATCGTGATACTACATGAAATAGTATCGAAATATTGGTAAAAATGAATATATTTACGTAATATCAAACTACATGAAAAACGTGAAAAAAGTCACTATATAATCATATTTGAGGTTTTTAACTTCAAATCATAGAGCGAGGTTTCGTATTATTTAGTTTCAAGAAAAGACATATGACAATGTTGTTTCCAATACAAATGATAAAAAACAATGTGTTTTCATTAGAATTAACTATAATGTTCTTGATTTTCCGTTTATATTAACGAGGGAAGATGTACACTTAAAACCGCTCTAATCCGGCTGAAACGTCGATATATGCAATAAAAACCGAATTTCTCCCCTTTTCAATATCTTCCTCAGTATTTTAACGAGAAACAAATAGATGATTGAAAATGAAGTATTTAAGGTTATTATCTAATCAATTATGTGTTTGCATCATTTTTATCGTATATATATGAATTAAAACCCATGGACTGAAAATTCACAAAAACGTGGAAAACGGCAAAATATTGCCTAATTCGATGATATTTT
>NW_027189141.1:1772000-1809602 GCF_040958095.1 Procambarus clarkii
TATATACGATAAAAATGATGCAAACACATAATTGATTAGATAATAACCTAAAATACTTCATTTTCAATCATCTATTTGTTTCTCGTTAAAATACTGAGTAAGATATTGAAAAGGGGAGAAGTTCGGTTTTTATTGCATATATCGACGTTTCAGCCGGATTAGAGCGGTTTTACGTGTACATCTTCCATCGTTAATATAAACGGAAAATCAAGAACATTATAGTTAATTCTAATGAAAACACATTGTTTTTTATCATTTGTATTGAAACAACATTGTCATATGTCTTTTCTTGGATCTAAATAATACGAAACCTCGCTCTATGATTTGAAGTTAAAATCCTCAAATATGGTTATATAGTGACTTTTTTCACGTTTTTCATGTAGTTTGATATTACGTAATTATATTCATTTTTACCAATATTTCGATACTATTTCATGTAGTATCACGATATGTGATTTGGCCTTCAAATCTCAGAATTTCGCATAGTATTGCATTTTAAGCAAGTTTTCTTGCATTTTGTTTCGTACGGAAAATCATCGAATTTAGCAATATTTTGACGTTTATCATCCCCTTTTCCTTCATGTGATTTAAACAAAATATCATCGAATTAGGCAATATTTTGCCGTTTTCCACGTTTCTGTGAATTTTCCGTCCATGAGTATTAATTCATATATATATACGATAAAAATGATGTAAACACATAATTGATTAGATAATAACCTTAAATACTTCATTTTCAATCATCTATTTGTGTCTCGTTAAAATACTGAGTAAGATATTGAAAAGGGGAGAAGTTCGGTTTTTATTGCATATATCGACGTTTCAGCCGGATTAGAGCGGTTTTACGTGTACATCTTCCATCGTTAATATTAACGGAAAATCAAGAACATTATAGTTAATTCTAATGAAAACACATTGTTTTTTATCATTTGTATTGGAAACAACATTGTCATATATCTTTTCTTGGATCTAAATAATACGAAACCTCGCTCTATGATTTGAAGTTAAAATCCTCAAATATGGTTATATAGTGACTTTTTTCACGTTTTTCATGTAGTTTGATATTACGTAAATATATTCATTTTTACCAATATTTCGATACTATTTCATGTAGTATCACGATATGTGATTTGGCCTTCAAATCTCAGAATTTCGCATAATATTGCATTTTAAGCAAGTTTTCTTGCATTTTGTTTCGTACGAAAAATCATCGAATATAGCAATATTTTGACGTTTATCATCTCCTTTTCCTTCATGTGATTTAAACAAAATATCATCGAATTAGGCAATATTTTGCCGTTTTCCACGTTTTTGTGAATTTTCAGTCCATGGGTTTTAATTCATATATATACGATAAAAATGATGCAAACACATAATTGATTAGATAATAACCTTAAATACTTCATTTTCAATCATCTATTTGTTTCTCGTTAAAATACTGAGTAAGATATTGAAAAGGGGAGAAGTTCGGTTTTTTATTGCATATATCGACGTTTCAGCCGGATTAGAGCGGTTTTACATGTACATCTTCCCTCGTTAATATAAACGGAAAATCAAGAACATTATAGTTAATTCTAATGAAAACACATTGTTTTTTATCATTTGTATTGGAAACAACATTGTCATGTCTTTTCTTGGAACTAAATAATACGAAACCTCGCTCTATGATTTGAAGTTAAAATCCTCAAATATGGTTATATAGTGACTTTTTTCACGTTTTTCATGTAGTTTGATATTACGTAAATATATTCATTTTTACCAATATTTCGATACTATTTCATGTAGTATCACGATATGTGATTTGGCCTTCAAATCTCAGAATTTCGCATAATATTGCATTTTAAGCAAGTTTTCTTGCATTTTGTTTCGTACGAAAAATCATCGAATATAGCAATATTTTGACGTTTATCATCTCCTTTTCCTTCATGTGATTTAAACAAAATATCATCGAATTAGGCAATATTTTGCCGTTTTCCACGTTTTTGTGAATTTTCAGTCCATGGGTTTTAATTCATATATATACGATAAAAATGATGCAAACACATAATTGATTAGATAATAACCTTAAATACTTCATTTTCAATCATCTATTTGTTTCTCGTTAAAATACTGAGTAAGATATTGAAAAGGGGAGAAGTTCTGTTTTTATTGCATATATCGACGTTTCAGCTGGAATAGAGCGATTTTCGTGTACATCTTCCATCGGTAATATAAACGGAAAACCAGGAACATTTTAGTTAATTCTAATGAAAACACTTTGATTTTTATCATTTGTATTGGAAACAACATTGTCTTATGTCTTTTCTTGGATCCAAATAATATGAAACCTCGCTGCATGATTTGAAGTTAAAATCCTCAAATATGGTTATATAGTGACTTTTTTCATGTAGTTTGATATTACGTAAATATATTCATTTTTACCAATATTTCGATACTATTTCATGTAGTATCACGATATGTGATTTGGCCTTCAAATCTCAGAATTTCGCATTATATTGCATTTTAAGCAAGTTTTCTTGCATTTTGCTTCGTACGAAAAATCATCGAATTTAGCAATATTTTAACGTTTATCATCTCCTTTTCCTTCATGTGATTTAAACAAAATATCATCGAATTAGGCAATATTTTGCCGTTTTCCACGTTTAGTGAATTTTCCGTCCATGGGTATTAATTCATATATATATACGATAAAAATGATGCAAACACATAATTGATTAAATAATAACCTAAAATACTTCATTTTCAATCATCTATTTGTTTCTCGTTAAAATACTGAGTAAGATATTAAAAAGGGAAGAAGTTCGGTTTTTATTGCATATATCGACGTTTCAGCCGGATTAGAGCGGTTTTACGTGTACATCTTCCATCGTTAATATAAACGGAAAATCAAGAACATTATAGTTAATTCTAATGAAAACACATTGTTTTTTATCATTTGTATTGGAAACAACATTGTCATATATCTTTTCTTGGATCTATATAATACGAAACCTCGCTCTATGATTTGAAGTTAAAATCCTCAAATATGGTTATATAGTGACTTTTTTCACGTTTTTCATGTAGTTTGATATTACGTAAATATATTCATTTTTACCAATATTTCGATACTATTTCATGTAGTATCACGATATGTGATTTGGCCTTCAAATCTCAGAATTTCGCATAATATTGCATTTTAAGCAAGTTTTCTTGTATTTTGTTTCGTACGGAAAGTCATCGATTTTTGCAATATTTTGACGTTTATCATCCGCTTTTCCTTCATGTGATTTAAACAAAATATCATCGAATTAGGCAATATTTTGCCGTTTTCCACGTTTTTGTGAATTTTCCGTCCATGGGTAATAATTCATATATATATACGATAAAAATGATGCAAACACATAATTGATTAGATAATAACCTTAAATACTTCATTTTCAATCATCTATTTCTTTCTCGTTAAAATACTGAGTAAGATATTGAAAGGCGGAGAAGTTCTGATTTTATTGCATATATCGACGTTTCAGCCGGAATAGAGCGGTTTTCGTGTACATCTTCCATCGGAAATATAAACGGAAAATCAGGAACATTTTTGTTTTCTAATGAAAACACATTGATTTTTATCATTTGTATTGGAAACAACATTGTCATATGTCTTTTCTTGGATCTAAATAATACGAAACCTCGCTCTATGATTTGAAGGTAAAATCCTCAAATATGGTAAAATAGTAACTTTTTCACGTTAATCATGTAGTTTGATATTACGCAAATATATTCATTTTTACCAATATTCCGATCCTATTTCATGTAGTATCACGATATGTGATTTGCCCTTCAAATCTCAGAATTTCGCGTAATATTGCATTTTAAGCAAGTTTTCTTGCATTTTGTTTCGTACGAAAAATCATCGAATTTAGCAATATTTTGACGTTTATCATCCCCTTTTCCTTCATGTGATTTAAACAAAATATCATCGAATTAGGCAATATTTTGCCGTTTTTCCACGTTTTTAAAATTTTCAGTCCATGGGTATTAATTCATATATATACGATAAAAATGATGCAAACACATAATTGAATAGATAATAACATTAAATACTTCATTTTCAATCAACTATTTGTTTCTCGTTTAAATACTGAGTAAGATATTGAAAAGGGGAGAAGTTCTGTTTTTATTGCATATATCGACGTTTCAGTCGGAATAGAGCGATTTTCGTGTACATCTTCTGTCGGTAATATAAACAGAAAACCAGGAACATTTTAGTTAATTCTAATGAAAACACTTTGATTTTATCATTTGTATTGGAAACAACATTGTCATATGACTTTTCTTGGATCCAAATAATACGAAACCTCGCTCTATGATTTGAAGTTAAAATCCTCAAATATGGTTAAATAGTGACTTTTTTCACGTTTTTCATGTAGTTTGATATTACGTAAATATATTCATTTTTACCAATATTTCGATACTATTTCATGTAGTATCACGATATGTGATTTGGCCTTCAAATCTCAGAATTTCGCATAATATTGCATTTTAAGCAAGTTTTCTTGCATTTTGTTTCGTACGGAAAATCATCGATTTTTGCAATATTTTGACGTTTATCATCCCCTTTTCCTTCATGTGATTTAAACAAAATATCATCGAATTAGGCAATATTTTGCCGTTTTCCACGTTTTTTTGAATTTTCCGTCCATGGGTAATAATTCATATATATATACGATAAAAATGATGCAAACACATAATTGATTAGATAATAACGTTAAATACTTCATTTTCAATCATCTATTTCTTTCTCGTTAAAATACTGAGTAAGATATTGAAAGACAGAGAAGTTCTGATTTTATTGCATATATCGACGTTTCAGCCGGAATAGAGCGGTTTTCGTGTACATCTTCCATCGGAAATATAAACGGAAAATCAGGAACATTTTAGTTAATTCTAATGAAAACACATTGATTTTTATCATTTGTATTGGAAACAACATTGTCATATGTCTTTTCTTGGATCTAAATAATACGAAACCTCGCTCTATGATTTGAAGGTAAAATCCTCAAATATGGTAAAATAGTAACTTTTCACGTTAATCATGTAGTTTGATATTACGCAAATATATTCATTTTTACCAATATTCCGATCCTATTTCATGTAGTATCACGATATGTGATTTGCCCTTCAAATCTCAGAATTTCGCGTAATATTGCATTTTAAGCAAGTTTTCTTGCATTTTGTTTCGTACGAAAAATCATCGAATTTAGCAATATTTTGACGTTTATCATCCCCTTTTCCTTCATGTGATTTAAACAAAATATCATCGAATTACGCAATATTTTGCCGTTTTTCCACGTTTTTTGAATTTTCAGTCCATGGGTATTAATTCATATATATACGATAAAAATGATGCAAACACATAATTGATTAGATAATAACCTTAAATACTTCATTTTCAATCAACTATTTGTTTCTCGTTAAAATACTGAGTAAGATATTGAAAAGGGGAGAAGTTCTGTTTTTATTGCATATATCGACGTTTCAGCCGGAATAGAGCGATTTTCGTGTACATCTTCTATCGGTAATATAAACGGAAAATCAGGAACATTTTAGTTAATTCTAATGAAAACACTTTGATTTTTATCATTTGTATTGGAAACAACATTGTCATATGTCTTTTCTTGGATCCAAATAATACGAAACCTCGCTCTATGATTTGAAGTTAAAATCCTCAAATATGGTTAAAAAGTGACTTTTTTCACGTTTTTCATGTAGTTTGATATTACGTAAATATATTCATTTTTACCAATATTTCGATACTATTTCATGTAGTATCACGATATGTGATTTGGCCTTGAAATCTCAGAATTTCGCATAATATTGCATTTTAAGCAAGTTTTCTTGCATTTTGTTTCGTACGGAAAATCATCGAATTTAGCAATATTTTGACGTTTATCATTCCCTTTTCCTTCATGTGATTTAAACAAAATATCATCGAATTAGGCAATATTTTGCCGTTTTCCACGTTTTTGAGAATTTTCAGTCCATGGGTTTTAATTCATATATATACGATAAAAATGATGCAAACACATAATTGATTAGATAATAACCTTAAATACTTCATTTTCAATCATCTAGTTGTTTCTCGTTAAAATACTGAGTAAGATATTGAAAAGGGGAGAAGTTCGGTTTTTTATTGCATATATCGACGTTTCAGCCGGATTAGAGCGGTTTTACATGTACATCTTCCCTCGTTAATATAAACGGAAAATCAAGAACATTATAGTTAATTCTAATGAAAACACATTGTTTTTTATCATTTGTATTGGAAACAACATTGTCATGTCTTTTCTTGGAACTAAATAATACGAAACCTCGGTCTATGATTTGAAGTTAAAATCCTCAAATATGGTTATATAGTGACTTTTTTCACGTTTTTCATGTAGTTTGATATTACGTAAATATATTCATTTATACCAATATTTCGATACTATTTCATGTAGTATCACGATATGTGATTTGGCCTTCAAATCTCAGAATTTCGCATAATATTGCATTTTAAGCAAGTATTCTTGCATTTTGTTTCGTACGAAAAATCATCGAATATAGCAATATTTTGACGTTTATCATCTCCTTTTCCTTCATGTGATTTAAACAAAATATCATCGAATTAGGCAATATTTTGCCGTTTTCCACGTTTTTGTGAATTTTCAGTCCATGGGTTTTAATTCATATATATACGATAAAAATGATGCAAACACATAATTGATTAGATAATAACCTTAAATACTTCATTTTCAATCATCTATTTGTTTCTCGTTAAAATACTGAGTAAGATATTGAAAAGGGGAGAAGTTCTGTTTTTATTGCATATATCGACGTTTCAGCCGGAATAGAGCGATTTTCGTGTACATCTTCCATCGGTAATATAAACGGAAAACCAGGAACATTTTAGTTAATTCTAATGAAAACACTTTGATTTTTATCATTTGTATTGGAAACAACATTGTCTTATGTCTTTTCTTGGATCCAAATAATATGAAACCTCGCTGCATGATTTGAAGTTAAAATCCTCAAATATGGTTATATAGTGACTTTTTTCACGTTTTTCATGTAGTTTGATATTACGTAAATATATTCATTTTTACCAATATTTCGATACTATTTCATGTAGTATCACGATATGTGATTTGGCCTTCAAATCTCAGAATTTCGCATTATATTGCATTTTAAGCAAGTTTTCTTGCATTTTGCTTCGTACGAAAAATCATCGAATTTAGCAATATTTTAACGTTTATCATCTCCTTTTCCTTCATGTGATTTAAACAAAATATCATCGAATTAGGCAATATTTTGCCGTTTTCCACGTTTTTGTGAATTTTCCGTCCATGGGTATTAATTCATATATATATACGATAAAAATGATGCAAACACATAATTGATTAGATAATAACCTAAAATACTTCATTTTCAATCATCTATTTGTTTCTCGTTAAAATACTGAGTAAGATATTGAAAAGGGGAGAAGTTCGGTTTTTATTGCATATATCGACGTTTCAGCCGGATTAGAGCGGTTTTACGTGTACATCTTCCATCGTTAATATAAACGGAAAATCAAGAACATTATAGTTAATTCTAATGAAAACACATTGTTTTTTATCATTTGTATTGGAAACAACATTGTCATATATCTTTTCTTGGATCTAAATAATACGAAACCTCGCTCTATGATTTGAAGTTAAAATCCTCAAATATGGTTATATAGTGACTTTTTTCACGTTTTTCATGTAGTTTGATATTACGTAAATATATTCATTTTTACCAATATTTCGATACTATTTCATGTAGTATCACGATATGTGATTTGGCCTTCAAATCTCAGAATTTCGCATAATATTGCATTTTAAGCAAGTTTTCTTGCATTTTGCTTCGTACGAAAAATCATCGAATTTAGCAATATTTTAACGTTTATCATCTCCTTTTCCTTCATGTGATTTAAACAAAATATCATCGAATTAGGCAATATTTTGCCGTTTTCCACGTTTTTGTGAATTTTCCGTCCATGGGTATTAATTCATATATATATACGATAAAAATGATGCAAACACATAATTGATTAGATAATAACCTAAAATACTTCATTTTCAATCATCTATTTGTTTCTCGTTAAAATACTATGTAAGATATTGAAAAGGGGAGAAGTTCGGTTTTTATTGCATATATCGACGTTTCAGCCGGATTAGAGCGGTTTTCGTGTACATCTTCTATCGGTAATATAAACGGAAAATCAAGAACATTATAGTTAATTCTAATGAAAACACATTGTTTTTTATCATTTGTATTGGAAACAACATTGTCATATGTCTTTTCTTGGATCCAAAAAATACGAAACCTCGCTCTATGATTTGAAGTTAAAATCCTCAAATATGGTTATATAGTGACTTTTTTCACGTTTTTCATGTAGTTTGATATTACGTAAATATATTCATTTTTACCAATATTTCGATACTATTTCATGTAGTATCACGATATGTGATTTGCCCTTCAAATCTCAGAATTTCGCGTAATATTGCATTTTATGCAAGTTTTCTTGCATTTTGTTTCGTACGGAAAATCATCGAATTTAGCAATATTTTGACGATTATCATTCCCTTTTCCTTCATGTGATTTAAACAAAATATCATCGAATTAGGCAATATTTTGCCGTTTTTCCACGTTTTTTGAATTTTCAGTCCAAAGGTATTAATTCATATATATACGATAAAAATGATGCAAACACATAATTGATTAGATAATAACCTTAAATACTTCATTTTCAATCAACTATTTGTTTCTCGTTAAAATACTGAGTAAGATGTTGAAAAGGGGAGAAGTTCGGTTTTTATTGCATATATCGACGTTTCAGCCGGATTAGAGCGGTTTTACGTGTACATCTTCCCTCGTTAATATAAACGGAAAATCAAGAACATTATAGTTAATTCTAATGAAAACACATTGTTTTTTATCATTTGTATTGGAAACAACATTGTCATATGTCTTTTCTTGGAACTAAATAATACGAAACCTCGCTCTATGATTTGAAGTTAAAATCCTCAAATATGGTTATATATTGACTTTTTTCACGTTTTTCATGTAGTTTGATATTACGTAAATATATTCATTTTTACCAATATTTCGATACTATTTCATGTAGTATCACGATATGTGATTTGGCCTTCAAATCACAGAATTTCGCATAATATTGCATTTTAAGCAAGTTTTCTTGCATTTTGTTTCGTACGGAAAATCATCGATTTTTGCAATATTTTGACGTTTATCATCCGCTTTTCCTTCATGTGATTTAAACAAAATATCATCGAATTAGGCAATATTTTGCCGTTTTCCACGTTTTTGTGAATTTTCCGTCCATGGGTAATAATTCATATATATATACGATAAAAATGATGCAAACACATAATTGATTAGATAATAACCTTAAATACTTCATTTTCAATCATCTATTTCTTTCTCGTCAAAATACTGAGTAAGATATTGAAAGGCGGAGAAGTTCTGATTTTATTGCATATATCGACGTTTCAGCCGGAATAGAGCGGTTTTCGTGTACATCTTCCATCGGAAATATAAACGGAAAATCAGGAACATTTTAGTTAATTCTAATGAAAACACATTGATTTTTATCATTTGTATTGGAAACAACATTGTCATATGTCTTTTCATGGATCTAAATAATACGAAACCTCGCTCTATGATTTGAAGGTAAAATCCTCAAATATGGTAAAATAGTAACTTTTTCACGTTAATCATGTAGTTTGATATTACGCAAATATATTCATTTTTACCAATATTCCGATCCTATTTCATGTAGTATCACGATATGTGATTTGCCCTTCAAATCTCAGAATTTCGCGTAATATTGCATTTTATGCAAGTTTTCTTGCATTTTGTTTCGTACGAAAAATCATCGAATTTAGCAATATTTTGACGTTTATCATCCCCTTTTCCTTCATGTGATTTAAACAAAATATCATCGAATTAGGCAATATTTTGCCGTTTTTCCACGTTTTTTGAATTTTCAGTCCATGGGTATTAATTCATATATTGTGACGGAGTTCCCCCCCCTTATAATTCTCCCATGCCTGCAGTAAGAGTCATGTCTACTTTTCCCAAGCGTTCTCTACGTTGCAGGCTACAATTTGATATATGGGAGAGAGTGAAGTGTTCTCGGAGAGCCGAGAAATTTGTGAAATAGTAATGTTTTGGCCTGTGGTTTAGGCCCTTTAGGGAGCCAAGATGGCGCTGGCCTCTCTGATCTCCCGCCAAAACCGTGTGACGTCAGTGGCACCGGATTGGTCACCGTCAGCAATGTGGCACCGGGAGCCAATGAAAACTTCCCGTAGTAAAAGTGACGTCACGAAGGAAGGGGGTCCAGTCCGCGCGCCGGGCTGGCGCCAGCAGTCAGTCACGACACGTCATAGAGGTCGGACGTGCGACGAGTGGTCCTATCTGTCGGACAGCTGTTTCCCACTACCGTGGATTTACGCGTCACCTGAAGTCCGCCAGTACTCTGAGAAGTCTTCCCTAGTTCATGTGTTGAACCAGAAGAGGGAATTGACGGTTATTTGAGCAACAAGTGCTCCAGTCAGGTACTGTGCCAGTAGCAGTGAAGCCGTGCAGTGACGTATATTGACGTCTGTGGCAATTCACCAGTTTGTGACAGCGTAGTGGCTGACAGAGCCACTGGGTAGCTGAGGAAGAGAGGACTATTTGGGGAAACCGGACGACTGTAGCTGAGACGTAGGCGACAGCCGTTGCTGGGAGAAGACGACGGCCAGGAGACCGACTCCAACCTTCAAGAAGTCAAGGAGGAGGACGGACCTGCAGTGAGGAGGCACGGAGACGACGCGCTAAACGGTGGGACGACGAGAGGCTCTGGTAGGACACGACGACGTGTAGTGTGGGGGCGTTCCCGACACGAGGACCAGGAGCTACATCTCGACTCTCATCGGAGGATAGGGTGAAGTAGGTGGTTCTAGTTCCCTCCCCATTCCCCTTTAGTGAGCTATATTATTTGGCTATATTATCTAGCCTGAAGATTTTATATGTCGTGAGCAAGTCTCACCTATGTCACGGTAAAGCACCAGGGTGCTAGACAGTACTATCAAGAGTACTTGTATTATTTATGTTGATTATTGGTGTGTACAGGCACCAGGAACCAGTGATAAATTTACTGTGTTGTGTATATCTTTCTATAGATTTTGATATGAACATATAGTGGTAAATTATATATAAGATTATGCCAGTATGTGGAGGTTAGGCTATGTGCCCAGAAACTATTTATTTTCCATGTATTGATGATTGATTTATATACCATATATATGTCTATGTTCATTCAGTGAATAATCATTTGTGAGTACAGTGAATTATTGCGTTATCGCCCACGAGAGAAAGTACTGAAAACTCCCGTGTTAATATTTCATAATATATTGTTGGATGAATAACAGTGTAAAGCCAGAACAGTGAATCATTATAGCATTGATTATAGAAAAGACTGTTTGAGCCTGAGTACAGTGTAACCAAGTGATACGTGCGGTTGTAGCCAATATCATGTGTGCGAGTTCAAAGTAATATTGGAGAATTTAAAGGATCAGTGCGCGTGAATCTAGAAAACAAGCAAAGAGCTTCCGCGCGTCGGCCATTGCGATCAGCTGTTCTTGACACTTGATGAGGAAGGGAGATGTTGCCATCTTATGATCACATAATATCCGTGGGAATTTCCGGCCGCGTCAGGATCAGTTGATTTATCGATTATTGTGTGGCCTTGTGACATCTTTCATACATTTTAAGTAAAATACAAAACTATCTTTGTGTTTTTATCATCCCCTCCATTGATCTTGTGGCTATACTATACCTGTAAGCATAGAGTGATAACAATAAGTACCTGCCTGATTCCTGATCTTTGAGTGTGACCTTGCCAAGGCTACCACTGAATACACCAGTCCACTGAGGGTGTTATTGGCCACCTTAAACACCAATTGGCGACTTTGTGATTAACCGTAGAGCCCTATTGTTGGGGAGGGCACACGACAGTCTGAGGTGAACGAGTCGTGTTCTCACTCTTTCTTAATAAGAGGCCGTTAAGATTGACTGGGAGACTCTCCTGGCGTGCAGTGGCGCCGTGAGGATCGAGGGAAGACCCGCAGGGCTACGGTGAGTTACCTTGAGCGTAACTATTGCTCACCCCAGAGTAAGGGTAGAGAATAATAGAGAGGTGGAAACCCCAACATTGGCGACCTCGCCAGGATTAGGATCGGAGTAAAGGTTGCAGTGGTACTTGGCAGTGGTGTTAGAGATCAGGTGAAGGTTATCACTCGTAGCACAAGATGGAGGATGATAAAGTAGCGAGGTTTATTGACTCTAGAGACGAACAGGTGCTGGAAGAGTGCACCAAGGCACAGTTACAGGCTATAGCGGATCATTTTGGAATAAAGCTGAAATCTGCCCGAGTTGGTGAAAGAAGACTAGAGATAATGGCTCAGCTAAAGGCTCGAGACGAAGCTTTGGGGGAGGAACGGCCCCAAACACCTGCCAGTGAGGGTGAACACCTGAGTATTGGTGGAAGCAGCAGGGGATCCAGCGGCAGCAGGCACAGCATTAAGCTGGAAATAATGAAGCTGCAGCTGGAAGCACAGCAGCGCAGAGAAGAGCGAGAAGCGCAGCTGAGGAGAGAAGAGGCACAACAGCGCAAGGAAGAGCGGGAAGCAGAAGCGCAGCTGAGGAGAGAAGAAGCACAGCTGCGCAAAGAAGAACAGGAGCGAGAAGCACAGATGAAGCGTGAGGAGCGAGAAGCACAGCTGCGCCGGGAAGAACAGGAGCGAGAAGCACAGCTGCGCCGGGAAGAACAGGAGCGAGAAGCACAGCTGCGCCGGGAAGAGCAAGAACGAGAAGCACAGCTACGCAGGGAAGAACGAGAGCAAGAAGTTAGGCTGAGACAAATGGAAATAGAAGCCAACCAGGAGGTGGAGCTGAAGCGAGCTGAACTGGGACTAGGTGCCCCTGCCCCGCCACAGGAAGACCGACGAGTGAGGGAACGAGACCTGCCGGTCTTTGTGCCTAGTGAAGCCGAAAGTTTCTTCGATCACTTTGAGAGAGTTGCTGCTATGAAGAGGTGGCCGAGGGCGGAGTGGGCGGAGTTGGTCCAAGGGAGGCTCACAGGGGAAGCTCGCCAAGCCTTCACTATGCTCGACTTCCAAGAATGCACTAACTACGATGCGGTAAAACGAGCTGTGCTCCGTTCCTTTAAGCTCACGCCAGAGTGTTACAGAAAGAGGTTTAGAGAATGTACCCGGTTGCCAGGAAAATCGTATGCGGAGACGGCGAGGGACATTGAAAGAAAGCTCCTTAAGTGGCTGGACTCTGAAGAAGCAAGGTCGGTCGAAGAGGTCAAGGAACTAATGGCCATGGAAAAGTTTATGTCCGTGCTCTCTCCTGAGATCAGGATGAGGGTAAAGGAGGCGGACATAAAGGACCTGAGGGCCGCAGCCGACCGGGCCGACATGCTAGAAGAAGCCCTACGCCCACGCCGAGAGGGACAGAACCGGCCACCCGCATACGTCGGAAACGATAGGAGTTATAGAAGGACGGATGGATGGAGGACAGGAGCGAGTTCTCCCAAGTCCCATTTCTCAAGTTGGAACACCCGAGGAACAAAAGGTGCTGTAGAGCCGATAGAGGAGAGCCAAGCTGAGAGCTCGGGAACTGTTACTGCAGGGAAAGAAACGACAAGTGAGGCGAGAAGGACACAGGGTGTGACGGTCTCTGGAGGCAGTGCTAAGGCGAGCGGTGGCGGATGGTCTCCGCCGAGGGGCCGCTGCTACAACTGCGGAATACCCGGACACGTCGCGCGGGAGTGCAGACGCCCAAAGCAGCGGGGACACGTTGCTTTAGTGATGTTCGAGGACCAGAGGGCCGAGGGAGTGCGGGATGAACCCGTGCTGAATGGGGAGAAGAAAGTTCACCCGTTCATGTGTCAAGGAACCGTAAGGATGGGGGTCGCAGACCCCATCCCAGTGAAGATGCTAAGAGACACCGGGGCTGACTTTACCCTGGTAAGTGAAACCCTGTTCCCCGAGGGTTACAAGAGTACCAGTGTGGGGGTGGCAGGTGTGACCACTGTGGGAGGCCCAGTGAGGATGCCCCTACACCAGGTAACTTTAAATTCCGAATATGGCTGCCAGACCCTAGAGGTGGGAGTCTGTACATCAATGCCCAAGATGGAGGCGCAGGTCATCTTGGGGAATGACGCGTGTGGAGGATATGTCCTCCCACATCTCGTGAAAGGCGAAGAGTGCCTAGAACAATACAAGGAGACAGGTGGAGAGTTGAACGCCTGTGGGGACGAGAAGGGAATCGCACCGGTGGCGATCCCAGTTTGTACTGTGACACCGAGACAACGCGAAGAACCAGGAGGTTGTGGATCTGATGGGGCTGAGGAGTCGACTGACAGCCTGGGAACAGATCACCTCTACGTAGGACCCAGAGAACGAGTGGAGGGCGAGAGTAGCCCGAATGGTGAGTTGCAGGTGACACTCACCGGTTCTCCAGGGGTAAACCGCGCTCGTCTCGGAGAGTTACAGCAGGAGGAGTTCTCCGAATTGGTTAGTAAGGCCGAAGGAGGACGTGTGGGTCCTGAGAAGGCTTACTTTCCATTTATCTATATTATATATGCCATGCTATCCATGCTGAAGGAACGATGGACACCAGGAGCGACCGTGGGAACGGTGATTAAATATGTCCAGAAGTTCAAAGAACGTCTCACTCGAGCGAAGAAACTGGCTAGGAAACTCCTGAAGAAGGCGCAACGTAAGATGTCGGAGTGGTACAACAGGAGAGCTGCGCAGAGGAATGTTCAGGCCGGATCCAAAGTATTGGTTGTGCTGCCTGGTAAAGGTAGAGTGACCAGGTCGCGGTTCAAGAGAGCATACCGAGTGCTGCGACGGTTGGGTCCAGTGTCGTACGAGATTGGGAAGCCGGATGGACCCCGAAAGAAACAGGTGTGTCACGCAGGCCGCCTGAGACATTTCTTCACTGTGGAAGGTAGAGCCGCCAAGCGGGACGGAACGAATACCCGAGAAACCCAGCGGAAGACGGGTCTGAGTGTACCGAGGGACCGAGAACTCCCGGAGGAGGAAAGTAAGTGGTCCAGGGCGGACGGCACCAGTCTCACCCGCACTGAGAGTCTGACAAGGATCAAGGTCAAGCACATAAAGGGGAAGGACGACGTAGTAGCGGATGCCCTATCCCGCATCCACTAACCAGACATGACTCTTATTTTAAGGGGAGGGGTATGTGACGGAGTTCCCCCCCCTTATAATTCTCCCATGCCTGCAGTAAGAGTCATGTCTACTTTTCCCAAGCGTTCTCTACGTTGCAGGCTACAATTTGATATATGGGAGAGAGTGAAGTGTTCTCGGAGAGCCGAGAAATTTGTGAAATAGTAATGTTTTGGCCTGTGGTTTAGGCCCTTTAGGGAGCCAAGATGGCGCTGGCCTCTCTGATCTCCCGCCAAAACCGTGTGACGTCAGTGGCACCGGATTGGTCACCGTCAGCAATGTGGCACCGGGAGCCAATGAAAACTTCCCGTAGTAAAAGTGACGTCACGAAGGAAGGGGGTCCAGTCCGCGCGCCGGGCTGGCGCCAGCAGTCAGTCACGACACGTCATAGAGGTCGGACGTGCGACGAGTGGTCCTATCTGTCGGACAGCTGTTTCCCACTACCGTGGATTTACGCGTCACCTGAAGTCCGCCAGTACTCTGAGAAGTCTTCCCTAGTTCATGTGTTGAACCAGAAGAGGGAATTGACGGTTATTTGAGCAACAAGTGCTCCAGTCAGGTACTGTGCCAGTAGCAGTGAAGCCGTGCAGTGACGTATATTGACGTCTGTGGCAATTCACCAGTTTGTGACAGCGTAGTGGCTGACAGAGCCACTGGGTAGCTGAGGAAGAGAGGACTATTTGGGGAAACCGGACGACTGTAGCTGAGACGTAGGCGACAGCCGTTGCTGGGAGAAGACGACGGCCAGGAGACCGACTCCAACCTTCAAGAAGTCAAGGAGGAGGACGGACCTGCAGTGAGGAGGCACGGAGACGACGCGCTAAACGGTGGGACGACGAGAGGCTCTGGTAGGACACGACGACGTGTAGTGTGGGGGCGTTCCCGACACGAGGACCAGGAGCTACATCTCGACTCTCATCGGAGGATAGGGTGAAGTAGGTGGTTCTAGTTCCCTCCCCATTCCCCTTTAGTGAGCTATATTATTTGGCTATATTATCTAGCCTGAAGATTTTATATGTCGTGAGCAAGTCTCACCTATGTCACGGTAAAGCACCAGGGTGCTAGACAGTACTATCAAGAGTACTTGTATTATTTATGTTGATTATTGGTGTGTACAGGCACCAGGAACCAGTGATAAATTTACTGTGTTGTGTATATCTTTCTATAGATTTTGATATGAACATATAGTGGTAAATTATATATAAGATTATGCCAGTATGTGGAGGTTAGGCTATGTGCCCAGAAACTATTTATTTTCCATGTATTGATGATTGATTTATATACCATATATATGTCTATGTTCATTCAGTGAATTATTGCGTTATCGCCCACGAGAGAAAGTACTGAAAACTCCCGTGTTAATATTTCATAATATATTGTTGGATGAATAACAGTGTAAAGCCAGAACAGTGAATCATTATAGCATTGATTATAGAAAAGACTGTTTGAGCCTGAGTACAGTGTAACCAAGTGATACGTGCGGTTGTAGCCAATATCATGTGTGCGAGTTCAAAGTAATATTGGAGAATTTAAAGGATCAGTGCGCGTGAATCTAGAAAACAAGCAAAGAGCTTCCGCGCGTCGGCCATTGCGATCAGCTGTTCTTGACACTTGATGAGGAAGGGAGATGTTGCCATCTTATGATCACATAATATCCGTGGGAATTTCCGGCCGCGTCAGGATCAGTTGATTTATCGATTATTGTGTGGCCTTGTGACATCTTTCATACATTTTAAGTAAAATACAAAACTATCTTTGTGTTTTTATCATCCCCTCCATTGATCTTGTGGCTATACTATACCTGTAAGCATAGAGTGATAACAATAAGTACCTGCCTGATTCCTGATCTTTGAGTGTGACCTTGCCAAGGCTACCACTGAATACACCAGTCCACTGAGGGTGTTATTGGCCACCTTAAACACCAATTGGCGACTTTGTGATTAACCGTAGAGCCCTATTGTTGGGGAGGGCACACGACAGTCTGAGGTGAACGAGTCGTGTTCTCACTCTTTCTTAATAAGAGGCCGTTAAAATTGACTGGGAGACTCTCCTGGCGTGCAGTGGCGCCGTGAGGATCGAGGGAAGACCCGCAGGGCTACGGTGAGTTACCTTGAGCGTAACTATTGCTCACCCCAGAGTAAGGGTAGAGAATAATAGAGAGGTGGAAACCCCAACAATATATACGATAAAAATGATGCAAACACATAATTGATTAGATAATAACCTTAAATACTTCATTTTCAATCAACTATTTGTTTCTCGTTAAAATACTGAGTAAGATATTGAAAAGGGGAGAAGTTCTGTTTTTATTGCATATATCGACGTTTCAGCCGGAATAGAGCGATTTTCGTGTACATCTTCTATCGGTAATATAAACGGAAAACCAGGAACATTTTAGTTAATTCTAATGAAAACACTTTGATTTTTATCATTTGTATTGGAAACAACATTGTCATATGTCTTTTCTTGGATCCAAATAATACGAAACCTCGCTCTATGATTTGAAGTTAAAATCCTCAAATATGGTTAAATAGTGACTTTTTTCACGTTTTTCATGTAGTTTGATATTACGTAAATATATTCATTTATACCAATATTTCGATACTATTTCATGTAGTATCACGATATGTGATTTGGCCTTGAAATCTCAGAATTTCGCATAATATTGCATTTTAAGCAAGTTTTCTTGCATTTTGTTTCGTACGGAAAATCATCGAATTTAGCAATATTTTGACGTTTATCATTCCCTTTTCCTTCATGTGATTTAAACAAAATATCATCGAATTAGGCAATATTTTGCCGTTTTCCACGTTTTTGTGAATTTTCAGTCCATGGGTATTAATTCATATATATACGATAAAAATTATGCAAACACATAATTGATTAGATAATAACCTTAAATACTTCATTTTCAATCATCTATTTGTTTCTCGTTAAAATACTGAGTAAGATGTTGAAAAGGGGAGAAGTTCGGTTTTTATTGCATATATCGACGTTTCAGCCGGATTAGAGCGGTTTTACGTGTACATCTTCCCTCGTTAATATAAACGGAAAATCAAGAACATTATAGTTAATTCTAACGAAAACACATTGTTTTTTATCATTTGTATTGGAAACAACATTGTCATATGTCTTTTCTTGGAACTAAATAATACGAAACCTCGCTCTATGATTTGAAGTTAAAATCCTCAAATATGGTTATATATTGATTTTTTCACGTTTTTCATGTAGTTTGATATTACGTAAATATATTCATTTTTACCAATATTTCGATACTATTTCATGTAGTATCACGATATGTGATTTGGCCTTCAAATCTCAGAATTTCGCATAATATTGCATTTTAAGCAAGTTTTCTTGCATTTTGTTTCGTACGGAAAATCATCGATTTTTGCAATATTTTGACGTTTATCATCCCCTTTTCCTTCATGTGATTTAAACAAAATATCATCGAATTAGGCAATATTTTGCCGTTTTCCACGTTTTTGTGAATTTTCCGTCCATGGGTAATAATTCATATATATATACGATAAAAATGATGCAAACACATAATTGATTAGATAATAACCTTAAATACTTCATTTTCAATCATCTATTTCTTTCTCGTTAAAATACTGAGTAAGATATTGAAAGGCGGAGAAGTTCTGATTTTATTGCATATATCGACGTTTCAGCCGGAATAGAGCGGTTTTACGTGTACATCTTCCATCGGAAATATAAACGGAAAATCAGGAACATTTTAGTTAATTCTAATGAAAACACATTGATTTTTATCATTTGTATTGGAAACAACATTGTCATATGTCTTTTCTTGGAACTAAATAATACGAAACCTCGCTCTATGATTTGAAGTTAAAATCCTCAAATATGGTTATATAGTGACTTTTTTCACGTTTTTCATGTAGTTTGATATTACGTAAATATATTCATTTTTACCAATATTTCGATACTATTTCATGTAGTATCACGATATGTGATTTGGCCTTCAAATCTCAGAATTTCGCATAATATTGCATTTTAAGCAAGTTTTCTTGCATCTTGTTTCGTACGGAAAATCATCGAATTTAGCAATATTTTGACGTTTATCATCCCCTTTTCCTTCATGTGATTTAAACAAAATATCATCGAATTAGGCAATATTTTGCCGTTTTCCACGTTTTTGTGAATTTTCCGTCCATGGGTATTAATTCATATATATATACGATAAAAATGATGTAAACACATAATTGATTAGATAATAACCTTAAATACTTCATTTTCAATCATCTATTTGTTTCTCGTTAAAATACTGAGTAAGATATTGAAAAGGGGAGAAGTTCGGTTTTTATTGCATATATCGACGTTTCAGCCGGATTAGAGCGGTTTTACGTGTACATCTTCCATCGTTAATATTAACGGAAAATCAAGAACATTATAGTTAATTCTAATGAAAACACATTGTTTTTTATCATTTGTATTGGAAACAACATTGTCATATGTCTTTTCTTGGATCTAAATAATACGAAACCTCGCTCTATGATTTGAAGTTAAAATCCTCAAATATGGTTATATAGTGACTTTTTTCACGTTTTTCATGTAGTTTGATATTACGTAAATATATTAATTTTTACCAATATTTCGATACTATTTCATGTAGTATCACGATATGTGATTTGGCCTTCAAATCTCAGAATTTCGCATAATATTGCATTTTAAGCAAGTTTTCTTGCATTTTGTTTCGTACGAAAAATCATCGAATATAGCAATATTTTGACGTTTATCATCTCCTTTTCCTTCATGTGATTTAAACAAAATATCATCGAATTAGGCAATATTTTGCCGTTTTCCACGTTTTTGTGAATTTTCAGTCCATGGGTTTTAATTCATATATATACGATAAAAATGATGCAAACACATAATTGATTAGATAATAACCTTAAATACTTCATTTTCAATCATCTATTTGTTTCTCGTTAAAATACTGAGTAAGATATTGAAAAGGGGAGAAGTTCGGTTTTTTATTGCATATATCGACGTTTCAGCCGGATTAGAGCGGTTTTACATGTACATCTTCCCTCGTTAATATAAACGGAAAATCAAGAACATTATAGTTAATTCTAATGAAAACACATTGTTTTTTATCATTTGTATTGGAAACAACATTGTCATGTCTCTTCTTGGAACTAAATAATACGAAACCTCGCTCTATGATTTGAAGTTAAAATCCTCACATATGGGTATATAGTGACTTTTTTCACGTTTTTCATGTAGTTTGATATTACGTAAATATATTCATTTATACCAATATTTCGATACTATTTCATGTAGTATCACGATATGTGATTTGGCCTTCAAATCTCAGAATTTCGCATAATATTGCATTTTAAGCAAGTTTTCTTGCATTTTGTTTCGTACGAAAAATCATCGCATATAGCAATATTTTGACGTTTATCATCTCCTTTTCCTTCATGTGATTTAAACAAAATATCATCGAATTAGGCAATATTTTGCCGTTTTCCACGTTTTTGTGAATTTTCCGTCCATGGGTATTAATTCATATATATACGATAAAAATGATGCAAACACATAATTGATTAGATAATAACCTTAAATACTTCATTTTCAATCATCTATTTGTTTCTCGTTAAAATACTGAGTAAGATATTGAAAAGGGGAGAAGTTCTGTTTTTATTGCATATATCGACGTTTCAGCCGGAATAGAGCGATTTTCGTGTACATCTTCCATCGGTAATATAAACGGAAAACCAGGAACATTTTAGTTAATTCTAATGAAAACACCTTGATTTTTATCATTTGTATTGGAAACAACATTGTCTTATGTCTTTTCTTGGATCCAAATAATATGAAACCTCGCTGCATGATTTGAAGTTAAAATCCTCAAATATGGTTATATAGTGACTTTTTTCACGTTTTTCATGTAGTTTGATATTACGTAAATATATTCATTTTTACCAATATTTCGATACTATTTCATGTAGTATCACGATATGTGATTTGGCCTTCAAATCTCAGAATTTCGCATTATATTGCATTTTAAGCAAGTTTTCTTGCATTTTGCTTCGTACGAAAAATCATCGAATTTAGCAATATTTTAACGTTTATCATCTCCTTTTCCTTCATGTGATTTAAACAAAATATCATCGAATTAGGCAATATTTTGCCGTTTTCCACGTTTTTGTGAATTTTCCGTCCATGGGTATTAATTCATATATATATACGATAAAAATGATGCAAACACATAATTGATTAGATAATAACCTAAAATACTTCATTTTCAATCATCTATTTGTTTCTCGTTAAAATACTGAGCAAGATATTGAAAAGAGAAGAAGTTCGGTTTTTATTGCATATATCGACGTTTCAGCCGGATTAGAGCGGTTTTACGTGTACATCTTCCATCGTTAATATAAACGGAAAATCAAGAACATTATAGTTAATTCTAATGAAAACACATTGTTTTTTATCATTTGTATTGGAAACAACATTGTCATATATCTTTTCTTGGATCTAAATAATACGAAACCTCGCTCTATGATTAGAAGTTAAAATCCTCAAATATGGTTATATAGTGACTTTTTTCACGTTTTTCATGTAGTTTGATATTACGTAAATATATTCATTTTTACCAATATTTCGATACTATTTCATGTAGTATCACGATATGTGATTTGCCCTTCAAATCTCAGAATTTCGCGTAATATTGCATTTTAAGCAAGTTTTCTTGCATTTTGTTTCGTACGAAAAATCATCGAATTTAGCAATATTTTGACGTTTATCATCCCCTTTTCCTTCATGTAATTTAAACAAAATATCATCGAATTAGGCAATATTTTGCCGTTTTTCCACGTTTTTTGAATTTTCAGTCCAAGGGTATTAATTCATATATATACGATAAAAATGATGCAAACACATAATTGATTAGATAATAACCTTAAATACTTCATTTTCAATCAACTATTTGTTTCTCGTTAAAATACTGAGTAAGATATTGAAAAGGGGAGAAGTTCTGTTTTTATTGCATATATCGACGTTTCAGCCGGAATAGAGCGATTTTCGTGTACATCTTCTATCGGTAATATAAACGGAAAACCAGGAACATTTTAGTTAATTCTAATGAAAACACTTTGATTTTTATCATTTGTATTGGAAACAACATTGTCATATGTCTTTTCTTGGATCCAAATAATACGAAACCTCGCTCTATGATTTGAAGTTAAAATCCTCAAATATGGTTAAATAGTGACTTTTTTCACGTTTTTCATGTAGTTTGATATTACGTAAATATATTCATTTTTACCAATATTTCGATACTATTTCATGTAGTATCACGATATGTGATTTGGCCTTGAAATCTCAGAATTTCGCATAATATTGCATTTTAAGCAAGTTTTCTTGCATTTTGTTTCGTACGGAAAATCATCGAATTTAGCAATATTTTGACGTTTATCATTCCCTTTTCCTTCATGTGATTTAAACAAAATATCATCGAATTAGGCAATATTTTGCCGTTTTCCACGTTTTTGTGAATTTTCAGTCCATGCGTATTAATTCATATATATACGATAAAAATTATGCAAACACATAATTGATTAGATAATAACCTTAAATACTTCTTTTTCAATCATCTATTTGTTTCTCGTTAAAATACTGAGTAAGATGTTGAAAAGGGGAGAAGTTCGGTTTTTATTGCATATATCGACGTTTCAGCCGGATTAGAGCGGTTTTACGTGTACATCTTCCCTCGTTAATATAAACGGAAAATCAAGAACATTATAGTTAATTCTAATGAAAACACATTGTTTTTTATCATTTGTATTGGAAACAACATTGTCATATGTCTTTTCTTGGAACTAAATAATACGAAACCTCGCTCTATGATTTGAAGTTAAAATCCTCAAATATGGTTATATATTGACTTTTTTCACGTTTTTCATGTAGTTTGATATTACGTAAATATATTCATTTTTACCAATATTTCGATACTATTTCATGTAGTATCACGATATGTGATTTGGCCTTCAAATCTCAGAATTTCGCATAATATTGCATTTTAAGCAAGTTTTCTTGCATTTTGTTTCGTACGGAAAATCATCGATTTTTGCAATATTTTGACGTTTATCATCCCCTTTTCCTTCATGTGATTTAAACAAAATATCATCGAATTAGGCAATATTTTGCCGTTTTCCACATTTTTGTGAATTTTCCGTCCATGGGTAATAATTCATATATATATACGATAAAAATGATGCAAACACATAATTGATGAGATAATAACCTTAAATACTTCATTTTCAATCATCTATTTCTTTCTCGTTAAAATACTGAGTAAGATATTGAAAGGCGGAGAAGTTCTGATTTTATTGCATATATCGACGTTTCAGCCGGAATAGAGCGGTTTTCGTGTACATCTTCCATCGGAAATATAAACGGAAAATCAGGAACATTTTAGTTAATTCTAATGAAAACACATTGATTTTTATCATTTGTATTGGAAACAACATTGTCATATGTCTTTTCTTGGAACTAAATAATACGAAACCTAGCTCTATGATTTGAAGTTAAAATCCTCAAATATGGTTATATAGTGACTTTTTTCACGTTTTTCATGTAGTTTGATATTACGTAAATATATTCATTTTTACCAATATTTCGATACTATTTCATGTAGTATCACGATATGTGATTTGGCCTTCAAATCTCAGAATTTCGCATAATATTGCATTTTAAGCAAGTTTTCTTGCATTTTGTTTCGTACGGAAAATCATCGATTTTTGCAATATTTTGACGTTTATCATCCCCTTTTCCTTCATGTGATTTAAACAAAATATCATCGAATTAGGCAATATTTTGCCGTTTTCCACGTTTTTGTGAATTTTCCGTCCATGGGTAATAATTCATATGTATATACGATAAAAATGATGCAAACACATAATTGATTATATAATAACCTTAAATACTTCATTTTCAATCATCTATTTCTTTCTCGTTAAAATACTGAGTAAGATATTGAAAGGCGGAGAAGTTCTGATTTTATTGCATATATCGACGTTTCAGCCGGAATAGAGCGGTTTTCGTGTACATCTTCCATCGGAAATATAAACGGAAAATCAGGAACATTTTAGTTAATTCTAATGAAAACACATTGATTTTTATCATTTGTATTGGAAACAACATTGTCATATGTCTTTTCTTGGATCTAAATAATACGAAACCTCGCTCTATGATTTGAAGGTAAAATCCTCAAAAATGGTAAAATAGTAACTTTTTCACGTTAATCATGTAGTTTGATATTACGCAAATATATTCATTTTTACCAATATTCCGATCCTATTTCATGTAGTATCACGATATGTGATTTGCCCTTCAAATCTCAGAATTTCGCGTAATATTGCATTTTAAGCAAGTTTTCTTGCATTTTGTTTCGTACGAAAAATCATCGAATTTAGCAATATTTTGACGTTTATCATCCCCTTTTCCTTCATGTGATTTAAACAAAATATCATCGAATTAGGCAATATTTTGCCGTTTTTCCACGTTTTTTGAATTTTCAGTCCATGGGTATTAATTCATATATATACGATAAAAATGATGCAAACACATAATTGATTAGATAATAACCTTAAATACTTCATTTTCAATCAACTATTTGTTTCTCGTTAAAATACTGAGTAAGATATTGAAAAGGGGAGAAGTTCTGTTTTTATTGCATATATCGACGTTTCAGCCGGAATAGAGCGATTTTCGTGTACATCTTCTATCGGTAATATAAACGGAAAACCAGGAAAATTTTAGTTAATTCTAATGAAAACACTTTGATTTTTATCATTTGTATTGGAAACAACTTGTCATATGTCTTTTCTTGGATCCAAATAATACGAAACCTCGCTCTATGATTTGAAGTTAAAATCCTCAAATATGGTTAAATAGTGACTTTTTTCACGTTTTTCATGTAGTTTGATATTACGTAAATATATTCATTTTTACCAATATTTCGATACTATTTCATGTAGTATCACGATATGTGATTTGGCCTTGAAATCTCAGAATTTCGCATAATATTGCATTTTAAGCAAGTTTTCTTGCATTTTGTTTCGTACGGAAAATCATCGATTTTTGCAATATTTTGACGTTTATCATCCCCTTTTCCTTCATGTGATTTAAACAAAATATCATCGAATTAGGCAATATTTTGCCGTTTTCCACATTTTTGTGAATTTTCCGTCCATGGGTAATAATTCATATATATATACGATAAAAATGATGCAAACACATAATTGATGAGATAATAACCTTAAATACTTCATTTTCAATCATCTATTTCTTTCTCGTTAAAATACTGAGTAAGATATTGAAAGGCGGAGAAGTTCTGATTTTATTGCATATATCGACGTTTCAGCCGGAATAGAGCGGTTTTCGTGTACATCTTCCATCGGAAATATAAACGGAAAATCAGGAACATTTTAGTTAATTCTAATGAAAACACATTGATTTTTATCATTTGTATTGGAAACAACATTGTCATATGTCTTTTCTTGGAACTAAATAATACGAAACCTAGCTCTATGATTTGAAGTTAAAATCCTCAAATATGGTTATATAGTGACTTTTTTCACGTTTTTCATGTAGTTTGATATTACGTAAATATATTCATTTTTACCAATATTTCGATACTATTTCATGTAGTATCACGATATGTGATTTGGCCTTCAAATCTCAGAATTTCGCATAATATTGCATTTTAAGCAAGTTTTCTTGCATTTTGTTTCGTACGGAAAATCATCGATTTTTGCAATATTTTGACGTTTATCATCCCCTTTTCCTTCATGTGATTTAAACAAAATATCATCGAATTAGGCAATATTTTGCCGTTTTCCACGTTTTTGTGAATTTTCCGTCCATGGGTAATAATTCATATGTATATACGATAAAAATGATGCAAACACATAATTGATTATATAATAACCTTAAATACTTCATTTTCAATCATCTATTTCTTTCTCGTTAAAATACTGAGTAAGATATTGAAAGGCGGAGAAGTTCTGATTTTATTGCATATATCGACGTTTCAGCCGGAATAGAGCGGTTTTCGTGTACATCTTCCATCGGAAATATAAACGGAAAATCAGGAACATTTTAGTTAATTCTAATGAAAACACATTGATTTTTATCATTTGTATTGGAAACAACATTGTCATATGTCTTTTCTTGGATCTAAATAATACGAAACCTCGCTCTATGATTTGAAGGTAAAATCCTCAAAAATGGTAAAATAGTAACTTTTTCACGTTAATCATGTAGTTTGATATTACGCAAATATATTCATTTTTACCAATATTCCGATCCTATTTCATGTAGTATCACGATATGTGATTTGCCCTTCAAATCTCAGAATTTCGCGTAATATTGCATTTTAAGCAAGTTTTCTTGCATTTTGTTTCGTACGAAAAATCATCGAATTTAGCAATATTTTGACGTTTATCATCCCCTTTTCCTTCATGTGATTTAAACAAAATATCATCGAATTAGGCAATATTTTGCCGTTTTTCCACGTTTTTTGAATTTTCAGTCCATGGGTATTAATTCATATATATACGATAAAAATGATGCAAACACATAATTGATTAGATAATAACCTTAAATACTTCATTTTCAATCAACTATTTGTTTCTCGTTAAAATACTGAGTAAGATATTGAAAAGGGGAGAAGTTCTGTTTTTATTGCATATATCGACGTTTCAGCCGGAATAGAGCGATTTTCGTGTACATCTTCTATCGGTAATATAAACGGAAAACCAGGAAAATTTTAGTTAATTCTAATGAAAACACTTTGATTTTTATCATTTGTATTGGAAACAACTTGTCATATGTCTTTTCTTGGATCCAAATAATACGAAACCTCGCTCTATGATTTGAAGTTAAAATCCTCAAATATGGTTAAATAGTGACTTTTTTCACGTTTTTCATGTAGTTTGATATTACGTAAATATATTCATTTTTACCAATATTTCGATACTATTTCATGTAGTATCACGATATGTGATTTGGCCTTGAAATCTCAGAATTTCGCATAATATTGCATTTTAACCACTGCACTGCGCAAAGCGCCTTTAGGCGCTCAGAGAGTTGTACTTTTTGTTTTTTAATTTGGCTATATTTTAATGTTTTTTAATGTTTTCATTACTATTTGTGTTTTGAAATGGAAATAGTTGACTTTGGAAACATTTTGACATTAAATTTACCTGAACATTTGTAAAAATAATAAAAATATGTCCTTGTCAATTGCACCAAGACGTTTTTGCCGAAAATAGGTGAGCAGTGCAAGGGTTAAGCAAGTTTTCTTGCATTTTGTTTCGTACGGAAAATCATCGAATTTAGCAATATTTTGACGTTTATCATTCCCTATTCCTTCATGTGATTTAAACAAAATATCATCGAATTAGGCAATATTTTGCCGTTTTCCACGTTTTTGTGAATTTTCAGTCCATGGGTATTAAGTCATATATATACGATAAAAATTATGCAAACACATAATTGATTAGATAATAACCTTAAATACTTCATTTTCAATCATCTATTTGTTTCTCGTTAAAATACTGAGTAAGATGTTGAAAAGGGGAGAAGTTCGGTTTTTATTGCATATATCGACGTTTCAGCCGGAATAGAGCGGTTTTCGTGTACATCTTCCATCGGAAATATAAACGGAAAATCAGGAACATTTTAGTTAATTCTAATGAAAACACATTGATTTTTATCATTTGTATTGGAAACAACATTGTCATATGTCTTTTCTTGGAACTAAATAATACGAAACCTCGCTCTATGATTTGAAGTTAAAATCCTCAAATATGGTTATATAGTGACTTTTTTCACGTTTTTCATGTAGTTTGATATTACGTAAATATATTCATTTTTACCAATATTTCGATACTATTTCATGTAGTATCACGATATGTGATTTGGCCTTCAAATCTCAGAACTTCGCATAATATTGCATTTTAAGCAAGTTTTCTTGCATTTTGCTTCGTACGAAAAATCATCGAATTTAGCAAATTTTAACGTTTATCATCTCCTTTTCCTTCATGTGATATAAACAAAATATCATCGAATTAGGCAATATTTTGCCGTTTTCCACGTTTTTGTGAATTTTCCGTCCATGGGTATTAATTCATATATATATACGATAAAAATTATGCAAACACATAATTGATTAGATAATAACCTTAAATACTTCATTTTCAATCATCTATTTGTTTCTCGTTAAAATACTGAGTAAGATGTTGAAAAGGGGAGAAGTTCGGTTTTTATTGCATATATCGACGTTTCAGCCGGATTAGAGCGGTTTCACGTGTACATCTTCCCTCGTTAATATAAACGGAAAATCAAGAACATTATAGTTAATTCTAATGAAAACACATTGTTTTTTATCATTTGTATTGGAAACAACATTGTCATATGTCTTTTCTTGGAACTAAATAATACGAAACCTCGCTCTATGATTTGAAGTTAAAATCCTCAAATATGGTTATATATTGACTTTTTTCACGTTTTTCATGTAGTTTGATATTACGTAAATATATTCATTTTTACCAATATTTCGATACTATTTCATGTAGTATCACGATATGTGATTTGGCCTTCAAATCTCAGAATTTCGCATAATATTGCATTTTAAGCAAGTTTTCTTGCATTTTGTTTCGTACGGAAAATCATCGATTTTTGCAATATTTTGACGTTTATCATCCCCTTTTCCTTCATGTGATTTAAACAAAATATCATCGAATTAGGCAATATTTTGCCGTTTTCCACGTTTTTGTGAATTTTCCGTCCATGGGTAATAATTCATATATATATACGATAAAAATGATGCAAACACATAATTGATTAGATAATAACCTTAAATACTTCATTTTCAATCATCTATTTCTTTCTCGTTAAAATACTGAGTAAGATATTGAAAGGCGGAGAAGTTCTGATTTTATTGCATATATCGACGTTTCAGCCGGAATAGAGCGGTTTTCGTGTACATCTTTCATCGGAAATATAAACGGAAAATCAGGAACATTTTAGTTAATTCTAATGAAAACACATTGATTTTTATCATTTGTATTGGAAACAACATTGTCATATGTCTTTTCTTGGATCTAAATAATACGAAACCTCGCTCTATGATTTGAAGGTAAAATCCTCAAATATGGTAAAATAGTAACTTTTCACGTTAATCATGTAGTTTGATATTACGGAAATATATTCATTTTTACCAATATTCCGATCCTATTTCATGTAGTATCACGATATGTGATTTGCCCTTCAAATCTCAGAATTTCGCGTAATATTGCATTTTAAGCAAGTTTTCTTGCTTTTTGTTTCGTACGAAAAATCATCGAATTTAGCAATATTTTGACGTTTATCATCCCCTTTTCCTTCATGTGATTTAAACAAAATATCATCGAATTAGGCAATATTTTGCCGTTTTTCCACGTGTTTTAAATTTTCAGTCCATGGGTATTAATTCATATATATACGATAAAAATGATGCAAACACATAATTGATTAGATAATAACCTTAAATACTTCATTTTCAATCAACTATTTGTTTCTCGTTAAAATACTGAGTAAGATATTGAAAAGGGAGAAGTTCTGTTTTTATTGCATATATCGACGTTTCAGCCGGAATAGAGCGATTTTCGTGTACATCTTCTATCGGTAATGTAAACGGAATACCAGGAACATTTTAGTTAATTCTAATGAATACACTTTGATTTTTATCATTTGTATTGGAAACAACATTGTCATATGTCTTTTCTTGGATCCAAATAATACGAAACCTCGCTCTATGATTTGAAGTTAAAATCCTCAAATATGGTTAAATAGTGACTTTTTTCACGTTTATCATGTAGTTTGATATTACGTAAATATATTCATTTTTACCAATATTTCGATACTATTTCATGTAGTATCACGATATGTGATTTGGCCTTCAAATCTCAGAATTTCGCATAATATTGCATTTTAAGCAAGTTTTCTTGCATTTTGTTTCGTACGGAAAATCATCGATTTTTGCAATATTTTGACGTTTATCATCCCCTTTTCCTTCATGTGATTTAAACAAAATATCATCGAATTAGGCAATATTTTGCCGTTTTCCACGTTTTTGTGAATTTTCCGTCCATGGGTAATAATTCATATATATATACGATAAAAATGATGCAAACACATAATTGATTAGATAATAACCTTAAATACTTCATTTTCAATCATCTATTTCTTTCTCGTTAAAATACTGAGTAAGATATTGAAAGGCGGAGAAGTTCTGATTTTATTGCATATATCGACGTTTCAGCCGGAATAGAGCGGTTTTCGTGTACATCTTCCATCGGAAATATAAACGGAAAATCAGGAGCATTTTAGTTAATTCTAATGAAAACACATTGATTTTTATCATTTGTATTGGAAACAACATTGTCATATGTCTTTTCTTGGATCTAAATAATACGAAACCTCGCTCTATGATTTGAAGGTAAAATCCTCAAATATGGTAAAATAGTAACTTTTCACGTTAATCATGTAGTTTGATATTACGGAAATATATTCATTTTTACCAATATTCCGATCCTATTTCATGTAGTATCACGATATGTGATTTGCCCTTCAAATCTCAGAATTTCGCGTAATATTGCATTTTAAGCAAGTTTTCTTGCTTTTTGTTTCGTACGAAAAATCATCGAATTTAGCAATATTTTGACGTTTATCATCCCCTTTTCCTTCATGTGATTTAAACAAAATATCATCGAATTAGGCAATATTTTGCCGTTTTTCCACGTGTTTTAAATTTTCAGTCCATGGGTATTAATTCATATATATACGATAAAAATGATGCAAACACATAATTGATTAGATAATAACCTTAAATACTTCATTTTCAATCAACTATTTGTTTCTCGTTAAAATACTGAGTAAGATATTGAAAAGGGAGAAGTTCTGTTTTTATTGCATATATCGACGTTTCAGCCGGAATAGAGCGATTTTCGTGTACATCTTCTATCGGTAATGTAAACGGAATACCAGGAACATTTTAGTTAATTCTAATGAATACACTTTGATTTTTATCATTTGTATTGGAAACAACATTGTCATATGTCTTTTCTTGGATCCAAATAATACGAAACCTCGCTCTATGATTTGAAGTTAAAATCCTCAAATATGGTTAAATAGTGACTTTTTTCACGTTTATCATGTAGTTTGATATTACGTAAATATATTCATTTTTACCAATATTTCGATACTATTTCATGTAGTATCACGATATGTGATTTGGCCTTCAAATCTCAGAATTTCGCATAATATTGCATTTTAAGCAAGTTTTCTTGCATTTTGTTTCGTACGGAAAATCATCGATTTTTGCAATATTTTGACGTTTATCATCCCCTTTTCCTTCATGTGATTTAAACAAAATATCATCGAATTAGGCAATATTTTGCCGTTTTCCACGTTTTTGTGAATTTTCCGTCCATGGGTAATAATTCATATATATATACGATAAAAATGATGCAAACACATAATTGATTAGATAATAACCTTAAATACTTCATTTTCAATCATCTATTTCTTTCTCGTTAAAATACTGAGTAAGATATTGAAAGGCGGAGAAGTTCTGATTTTATTGCATATATCGACGTTTCAGCCGGAATAGAGCGGTTTTCGTGTACATCTTCCATCGGAAATATAAACGGAAAATCAGGAACATTTTAGTTAATTCTAATGAAAACACATTGATTTTTATCATTTGTATTGGAAACAACATTGTCATATGTCTTTTCTTGGATCTAAATAATACGAAACCTCGCTCTATGATTTGAAGGTAAAATCCTCAAATATGGTAAAATAGTAACTTTTTCACGTTAATCATGTAGTTTGATATTACGCAAATATATTCATTTTTACCAATATTCCGATCCTATTTCATGTAGTATCACGATATGTGATTTACCCTTCAAATCTCAGAATTTCGCGTAATATTGAATTTTAAGCAAGTTTTCTTGCATTTTGTTTCGTACGAAAAATCATCGAATTTAGCAATATTTTGACGTTTATCATCCCCTTTTCCTTCATGTGATTTAAACAAAATATCATCGAATTAGGCAATATTTTGCCGTTTTTCCACGTTTTTTGAATTTTCAGTCCATGGGTATTAATTCATATATATACGATAAAAATGATGCAAACACATAATTGATTAGATAATAACCTTAAATACTTCATTTTCAATCAACTATTTGTTTCTCGTTAAAATACTGAGTAAGATATTGAAAAGGGGAGAAGTTCTGTTTTTATTGCATATATCGACGTTTCAGCCGGAATAGAGCGATTTTCGTGTACATCTTCTATCGGTAATATAAACGGAAAACCAGGAACATTTTAGTTAATTCTAATGAAAACACTTTGATTTTTATCATTTGTATTGGAAACAACATTGTCATATGTCTTTTCTTGGATCCAAATAATACGAAACCTCGCTCTATGATTTGAAGTTAAAATCCTCAAATATGGTTAAATAGTGACTTTTTTCACGTTTTTCATGTAATTTGATATTACGTAAATCTATTCATTTTTACCAATATTTCGATACTATTTCATGTAGTATCACGATATGTGATTTGGCCTTGAAATCTCAGAATTTCGCATAATATTGCATTTTAAGCAAGTTTTCTTGCATTTTGTTTCGTACGGAAAATCATCGAATTTAGCAATATTTTGACGTTTATCATTCCCTTTTCCTTCATGTGATTTAAACAAAATATCATCGAATTAGGCAATATTTTGCCGTTTTCCACATTTTTGTGAATTTTCAGTCCATGGGTATTAATTCATATATATACGATAAAAATTATGCAAACACATAATTGATTAGATAATAACCTTAAATACTTCATTTTCAATCATCTATTTGTTTCTCGTTAAAATACTGAGTAAGATGTTGAAAAGGGGAGATGTTCGGTTTTTATTGCATATATCGACGTTTCAGCCGGATTAGAGCGGTTTTACGTGTACATCTTCCCTCGTTAATATAAACGGAAAATCAAGAACATTATAGTTAATTCTAATGAAAACACATTGTTTTTTATCATTTGTATTGGAAACAACATTGTCATATGTCTTTTCTTGGAACTAAATAATACGAAACCTCACTATGTTTTGAAGTTAAAATCCTCAAATATGGTTATATATTGACTTTTTTCACGTTTTTCATGTAGTTTGATATTACGTAAATATATTCATTTTTACCAATATTTCGATACTATTTCATGTAGTATCACGATATGTGATTTGGCCTTGAAATCTCAGAATTTCGCATAATATTGCATTTTAAGCAAGTTTTCTTGCATTTTGTTTCGTACGGAAAATCATCGAATTTAGCAATATTTTGACGTTTATCATTCCCTATTCCTTCATGTAATTTAAACAAAATATCATCGAATTAGGCAATATTTTGCCGTTTTCCACGTTTTTGTGAATTTTCAGTCCATGGGTATTAAGTCATATATATACGATAAAAATTATGCAAACACATAATTGATTAGATAATAACCTTAAATACTTCATTTTCAATCATCTATTTGTTTCTCGTTAAAATACTGAGTAAGATGTTGAAAAGGGGAGAAGTTCGGTTTTTATTGCATATATCGACGTTTCAGCCGGAATAGAGCGGTTTTCGTGTACATCTTCCATCGGAAATATAAACGGAAAATCAGGAACATTTTAGTTAATTCTAATGAAAACACATTGATTTTTATCATTTGTATTGGAAACAATATTGTCATATGTCTTTTCTTGGAACTAAATAATACGAAACCTCGCTCTATGATTTGAAGTTAAAATCCTCAAATATGGTTATATAGGGACTTTTTTCACGTTTTTCATGTAGTTTGATATTACGTAAATATATTCATTTTTACCAATATTTCGATACTATTTCATGTAGTATCACGATATGTGATTTGGCCTTCAAATCTCAGAACTTCGCATAATATTGCATTTTAAGCAAGTTTTCTTGCATTTTGCTTCGTACGAAAAATCATCGAATTTAGCAAATTTTAACGTTTATCATCTCCTTTTCCTTCATGTGATATAAACAAAATATCATCGAATTAGGCAATATTTTGCCGTTTTCCACGTTTTTGTGAATTTTCCGTCCATGGGTATTAATTCATATATATATACGATAAAAATTATGCAAACACATAATTGATTAGATAATAACCTTAAATACTTCATTTTCAATCATCTATTTGTTTCTCGTTAAAATACTGAGTAAGATGTTGAAAAGGGGAGAAGTTCGGTTTTTATTGCATATATCGACGTTTCAGCCGGATTAGAGCGGTTTTACGTGTACATCTTCCCTCGTTAATATAAACGGAAAATCAAGAACATTATAGTTAATTCTAATGAAAACACATTGTTTTTTATCATTTGTATTGGAAACAACATTGTCATATGTCTTTTCTTGGAACTAAATAATACGAAACCTCGCTCTATGATTTGAAGTTAAAATCCTCAAATATGGTTATATATTGACTTTTTTCACGTTTTTCATGTAGTTTGATATTACGTAAATATATTCATTTTTACCAATATTTCGATACTATTTCATGTAGTATCACGATATGTGATTTGGCCTTCAAATCTCAGAATTTCGCATAATATTGCATTTTAAGCAAGTTTTCTTGCATTTTGTTTCGTACGGAAAATCATCGATTTTTGCAATATTTTGACGTTTATCATCCCCTTTTCCTTCATGTGATTTAAACAAAATATCATCGAATTAGGCAATATTTTGCCGTTTTCCACGTTTTTGTGAATTTTCCGTCCATGGGTAATAATTCATATATATATACGATAAAAATGATGCAAACACATAATTGATTAGATAATAACCTTAAATACTTCATTTTCAATCATCTATTTGTTTCTCGTTAAAATACTGAGTAAGATGTTGAAAAGGGGAGAAGTTCGGTTTTTATTGCATATATCGACGTTTCAGCCGGAATAGAGCGGTTTTCGTGTACATCTTCCATCGGAAATATAAACGGAAAATCAGGAACATTTTAGTTAATTCTAATGAAAACACATTGATTTTTATCATTTGTATTGGAAACAATATTGTCATATGTCTTTTCTTGGAACTAAATAATACGAAACCTCGCTCTATGATTTGAAGTTAAAATCCTCAAATATGGTTATATAGTGACTTTTTTCACGTTTTTCATGTAGTTTGATATTACGTAAATATATTCATTTTTACCAATATTTCGATACTATTTCATGTAGTATCACGATATGTGATTTGGCCTTCAAATCTCAGAACTTCGCATAATATTGCATTTTAAGCAAGTTTTCTTGCATTTTGCTTCGTACGAAAAATCATCGAATTTAGCAAATTTTAACGTTTATCATCTCCTTTTCCTTCATGTGATATAAACAAAATATCATCGAATTAGGCAATATTTTGCCGTTTTCCACGTTTTTGTGAATTTTCCGTCCATGGGTATTAATTCATATATATATACGATAAAAATTATGCAAACACATAATTGATTAGATAATAACCTTAAATACTTCATTTTCAATCATCTATTTGTTTCTCGTTAAAATACTGAGTAAGATGTTGAAAAGGGGAGAAGTTCGGTTTTTATTGCATATATCGACGTTTCAGCCGGATTAGAGCGGTTTTACGTGTACATCTTCCCTCGTTAATATAAACGGAAAATCAAGAACATTATAGTTAATTCTAATGAAAACACATTGTTTTTTATCATTTGTATTGGAAACAACATTGTCATATGTCTTTTCTTGGAACTAAATAATACGAAACCTCGCTCTATGATTTGAAGTTAAAATCCTCAAATATGGTTATATATTGACTTTTTTCACGTTTTTCATGTAGTTTGATATTACGTAAATATATTCATTTTTACCAATATTTCGATACTATTTCATGTAGTATCACGATATGTGATTTGGCCTTCAAATCTCAGAATTTCGCATAATATTGCATTTTAAGCAAGTTTTCTTGCATTTTGTTTCGTACGGAAAATCATCGATTTTTGCAATATTTTGACGTTTATCATCCCCTTTTCCTTCATGTGATTTAAACAAAATATCATCGAATTAGGCAATATTTTGCCGTTTTCCACGTTTTTGTGAATTTTCCGTCCATGGGTAATAATTCATATATATATACGATAAAAATGATGCAAACACATAATTGATTAGATAATAACCTTAAATACTTCATTTTCAATCATCTATTTCTTTCTCGTTAAAATACTGAGTAAGATATTGAAAGGCGGAGAAGTTCTGATTTTATTGCATATATCGACGTTTCAGCCGGAATAGAGCGGTTTTCGTGTACATCTTTCATCGGAAATATAAACGGAAAATCAGGAACATTTTAGTTAATTCTAATGAAAACACATTGATTTTTATCATTTGTATTGGAAACAACATTGTCATATGTCTTTTCTTGGATCTAAATAATACGAAACCTCGCTCTATGATTTGAAGGTAAAATCCTCAAATATGGTAAAATAGTAACTTTTCACGTTAATCATGTAGTTTGATATTACGGAAATATATTCATTTTTACCAATATTCCGATCCTATTTCATGTAGTATCACGATATGTGATTTGCCCTTCAAATCTCAGAATTTCGCGTAATATTGCATTTTAAGCAAGTTTTCTTGCTTTTTGTTTCGTACGAAAAATCATCGAATTTAGCAATATTTTGACGTTTATCATCCCCTTTTCCTTCATGTGATTTAAACAAAATATCATCGAATTAGGCAATATTTTGCCGTTTTTCCACGTGTTTTAAATTTTCAGTCCATGGGTATTAATTCATATATATACGATAAAAATGATGCAAACACATAATTGATTAGATAATAACCTTAAATACTTCATTTTCAATCAACTATTTGTTTCTCGTTAAAATACTGAGTAAGATATTGAAAAGGGAGAAGTTCTGTTTTTATTGCATATATCGACGTTTCAGCCGGAATAGAGCGATTTTCGTGTACATCTTCTATCGGTAATGTAAACGGAATACCAGGAACATTTTAGTTAATTCTAATGAATACACTTTGATTTTTATCATTTGTATTGGAAACAACATTGTCATATGTCTTTTCTTGGATCCAAATAATACGAAACCTCGCTCTATGATTTGAAGTTAAAATCCTCAAATATGGTTAAATAGTGACTTTTTTCACGTTTATCATGTAGTTTGATATTACGTAAATATAT